>NC_085141.1:54542515-54565432 GCF_024139115.2 Armigeres subalbatus | reverse complement strand
CACTTATCCTTAACCGATTTGCTCGCAACAAGTTGCATTCGACGCAGAATCCTGTCCTATTGTTTCCTATTTGAAATTGGCTAGATCGGATTATGGGATCAGAATTTATGGCCAAAATACAAATTCATACAAAAAAATCTCGTAAAAAATGTCACTCATTTTTCAGGCACTTATCTTTAACCGATTTGCTCGCAACAAGTTGCATTCGATGCAAAATCTTGTCCCATTGTTTCCTATTTGAAATTGGCTAGATCGGACTATGGTATCAGAAGTTATGGCCAAAATACAAATTCATACAAAAAAATCGCGTAAAAAGTGTCACTCATTTTTCGGGCACTTATCCTTAACCAATTTGCTCGCAACAAAATGCATTCGACGCAGAATCCTGTCCCATTGTTTCCTATTTGAAATTGGCCAGATCGGACTATGGGATCGAGAGTTATGGCCAAAGTACAAATTCATACAAAAAAATCGCGTAAAAAGTGTCACTCATTTTTCAGGCACTTATCCTTAACCAATTTGCTCGCAACAAGTTGCATTCGACGCAGAATCCTGTTCCGTTGTTTCCTATTGAAAATTGGCCCTATCGGACTATGGGATCGAAAGTTATGGCCAAAACACTTTTTTTACGGAATAATCGCGTAAAAAATGTCACTCATGCCAAAATACAAAATCCTACGAAAAATTGCGTAAAAATGTCACTCATTTTCGGGCACTAATCCTCAACCGATTTGCTCGCAACAAGTTGCATTCGACACAGAATCCTGTCCCATTGTTTCCTATTTGAAATTGGCCAGATCGGACTATGGGATCAAAAGTTATGGCCAAAACACTAAATCATACGAAAAAATCGTGTAAAAAATGTCACTCATTTTTCGGGCACTTATCCTCAACCGATTTGCTCGCATTAAATTGCATTCGACGCAGAATGTCTCATATTTTCTTATTGAAAATTAGCCAGATCGGACTATGGGCCTAGATGTCATGGTCAAATTACTATTTATTGTGAAAAAGAGTTCAAAAAAGTCTAGCTCATTTTTTTAGCACTTCGACTTCATCTATTCCCCCGCAAGCAACACAAGTTCAACAAATCTGGTTGCAGTAACCACATAGTGACTGAATCCGGTCATATATAAGTAACTGTGATTGATGTGCAATATGTGTGCTTCTCAGGTCGCTCGTAACAGATTGCGTTCGACGCAGAATCTTGTCCCATTGTTTCCTATAGAAACTTGGCCGGATCGTACAATTGGGTCAAAAGTTATGGCGAAAATACTAATTTTAAAACTACAAAATAAAATGCCATTTTTTGCTCTTATGCTCATCCGATTTGTTTGCAACAAATTGCGTTTGGCGAGAATTTTTTTTATGCATATAAAAAAATATGAAAAATAAGACCAATCCACATATTGGTGTTATTTGAGATTTTTCCAAACCTTTTGAACGAACGAGAAAGGCACCATCACCGCTAGGTGGATTAATCTGGGTTTTTACTGATGATACTGTATTATTCATTGCAGCTCAAAATCTGCGGATGCGATTGAAAACTTGAATGAAGATTTGCATTCTTTAAGTACAAACAGTTGAAGTACAAACAGTTGAAATTGAATATTAGCAAAACAAAGCAAATGGTTATTTCGCGAAATCGTTCAACTGATGATGTATCTGTGAAAATTGATGCCGAAATATTTGATCGCGTACGAATAATTAAATATATTGGCGTGATTATTGATGATAAATTGAAATTTGACCAACATATTGATAATGTCATCAAGAAAATAACCAAGAAGTATGGAATCCTATGTCGACTGAAAAACGAATTAAATACGGCTAGTAAAATACGGTTGTACAAATCTCTCACTTGGACTTTTGCCCTTCCATTTTGTTTTTAGCAAATCAAACACAAATATCGAGATTGCAGCGCTTCCAGAATAAAGCTATGTGTTTAATTTTAAGATGTAAAAGATTCACTTCTTTTTGTTGGATGTATTGCAGTGGCTCGGGCTGCAGTGACTATGTCCAAGGGCTTGACGATCCCTCAAAGGCTATCTGCGAGTTGTGGCGCCTGCCTAGGATGTGGTGGGGTTTGACAGTGGGCCCTGTTAAACCTCTTTAAAAAGCTGCATGTATCGGCAAGTAGGCTGCCGCTCAAAGCGCACAAGCCCAAGTCCTGGTGTAAGAGCAAGATTACCGGTGGTGAATTTAAGCCATTTGGCAGCGCAGTATCATTACTTGATACTTTACCGGTCGCTACTAAATGCGCTGCTATAACAGTAGCGCGACTGACAGGTGACCAAATTTGGTAGCGCGATAAGAGCGCTGCTATTTGATGAACTGTCAACTGTCAAACGTCACCGGTACGGAATACAGCAACCAAATTGAGAGCCGAAAATAGTGACCGATACGGAAACGAGTGACGAAACTAAAATGAAAGCGCTGCGCGGGTGATTAGAATGCTCGCGACCGATAATGATGCTCTTAGGTGGGACGCTAAACAGCCCTGACACGACGACGGCCCTCCGACGAGACAGGAGGTTTGCGCATGTCCAACAAGCCGCCTTTAAAAACAACCATTACGAACGATATTGAAGATAATACGACTCGATACAATCGGCAACGACCTAGGCGACGAATAAAGGATCACGATTGGAAGCTTGGAACATGGAACTGCAAGTCGCTGGGCGACTGGATAATCTACGATAAATTACATCCCCGCAACTTCGACGTCGTAGCACTGCAGGAAATCTGCTGGACAGGACAGAAAGTGTGGAAAAGTGGAGATGGAGCGGCTACCTTCTACCAAAGCTGTGGCACCACCAACGAGCTGGGAACCGGCTTCATAGTGCTGGGAAATATGCGCCAACGCGTGATTGGGTGGCAGCCAATCAACGCAAGGATGTGCAAGCTGAGGATAAAAGACCGTTTCTTCAACTATAGCATCATCAACGTGCACTGCTCACACGAAGGGAGACCCGACGACGAGAAAGAAGCGTTCTATGCCCAGCTGGAGCAGACATACGATGGATGCCCACTGAGAGACGTCAAAATCGTCAACGGTGACATGAACGCTCAGGTAGGAAGGGAGGAAATGTATAGACCGGTCATCGGACCGGATAGTCTGCACACCGTATCGAACGACAACGGCCAACGATGCATTAACTTTGCAGGCTCCCGCGGAATGGTAGTCCGAAGCACTTTCTTCCCCCGCAAGAATATCCACAAGGCCACATGGAAATCACCTAATCAAGTAACGGAAAACCAAATCGACCACGTTCTAATCGACGGTAAATTCTTCTCCGACATCACGAACGTCCGCACTTACCGCAGTGCGCATATTGTATCTGACCATTACCTCGTTGCAGTATGTCTGCGCTCAAAACTCTCGACGGTGTACAACACGCGTCGAAGTCGTCCGCCGCGGCTAAATATTGGGCGGCTACAAGACGGCAGACTAGCCCAAGACTACGCGCAGCAGCTGGAAGTGGCACTCCCAACGGAAGAGCAGCTAGGTGCAGCGTTTCTTGGAGATGTCTGGAGAACTATTCGATCCGCCATTGGAAGCACCGCAACCGCTGCACTAGGCACGGTGGCTCCGGATCAGAGAAACGATTGGTATGACGGCGAATGTGAGCAGTTAGTTGAGGAGAAAAATGCAGCATGGGCGAGATTGCTGCAACACCGCACGAGGGCCAATGAGGCACGATACAAACGGGCGCGGAACAGACAAACCTCGATTTTCCGGAGGAAAAAGCGCCAGCAGGAAGATCGAGCCCGTGAAGAAACGGAGGAACTGTACCGCGTTAATAACGCACGAAAGTTCTATGAAAAGTTGAACCGTTCACGTAAGGGCCACGTGCCACAGCCCGATATGTGTAAGGACATAAACGGGAACCTTCTTACAAACGAGCGTGAGGTGATTCAAAGGTGGCGGCAGCACTACGAAGAGCACATGAATGGCGATATGGCAGACGAAGATGGCGGTATGGTAATGAACATAGGAGCATGCGCGCAGGACATGCGACTTCCAGCTCCGAGTCTCCAGGAAATCCAGGAGGAGATCGGCCGGCTGAAAAACAACAAAGCCCCTGGAGTTGACCAACTACCAGGAGAGCTGTTTAAACACGGTGGTGAGGCACTGGCTAGAGCGCTGCACTGGGTGATTACCAAGGTTTGGGAGGATGAGATTCTGCCGCAGGAGTGGATGGAAGGTGTCGTGTGTTCCATCTACAAAAAGGGCGATAAGCTGGATTGTAGCAACTGCCGCGCAATCACATTGCTGAACGCCGCCTACAAGGTACTCTCAAAATTTTATGCCGCCGACTAACACCAATTGCAAGAGAGTTCGTGGGGCAGTACCAGGCGGGATTTTTGGGGTGAACGCTCTACCACAGACCAGGTGTTCGCCATACGTCAGGTATTGCAGAAATGCCGCGAATACAACGTGCCCACACATCATCTATTTATCGACTTCAAAGCCGCATATGATACAATCGATCTGGACTAGCTATGGCAGCTAATGCACGAAAACGGATTTCCGGATAAACTGATACGGTTGATCAAGGCGACGATGGATCGGGTGATGTACGTAGTTTAAGTTTCAGGGGCATTCTCGAGTCCCTTCGAAACCCGCAGTGGGTTACGGCAAGGTGATGGTCTTTCGTGTCTGCTATTCAACATCGCTTTGGAGGGAATAATACGAAGAACAGGAATTGACACGAGTGGTACAATTTTCACGAAGTCCGTCCAGTTATTTGGTTTCGCCGACGACATTGATATCATGGCACGTAACTTTGAGAGATGGAGGAAGCCTACATCAGACTGAAAAGCGAAGCTAAACGGATTGGACTAGTCATCAACACGTCGAAGACGAAGTACATGATAGGAAGAGGCTCATCGAGGAGGTTGACGAATTCGTGTACTTGGGCTTACTGGTGACCGCCGATAACGATACCAGCAGAGAAATTCGGAGACGCATTAGGCAGGAAATAGTACGTACTTTGGACTCCGCAAAACGCTCCGATCGAATAGAGTTCGCCGCCGTACCGAACGGACTATCTACAAAACGCTTATTAGACCGGTAGTTTGTAACAGTTTTGTTGCAAGAAATTTCAATTTTAAGCCACAGTGCAATTTTGCCCATCCTCATTCAAGTAAATAAAAAATACATACGATTCAAACGTTGCCACCGAGCAATGTAGAGCGCATTTTCTCTACCTATGCACTATAAAAGAGCCGCCGTTCGTCACATCGAGGTGAGAAAGTTCCCGTCGATCGGCAAACATCGACTAGCAGCAGTAGCAGCAGCAGAAGCCCAAGATGGGTTTGGATCGCTGGTCATCATCGCTTGCTGCTTGCCGTCGGGACGATCGACCATGGGAGGCTGATTTGCAATCGCAGCTGGCTGTGCTGTAGCCGTCGTGCGGTGTACCTGCCCACCACCAACGATCAACATGAGTCGGGACTTGTAGTTGTCACTACGCCCGAAATTTTAAGAGTAATTAAATAATTTTGCAACATGTGGTGTGGCTGAGAGGGGCGAGTGGTATCATACGCACAACTGGAACCGACGTAAGTTAAAGTGGAATTGTGTAAATGCGATTGGAAAATTAGTGTGAATGTGAATGAACCACAAGTTGCATCAGCTGTTGGAAGAACCATCCATTGTTTACACCGCGAAAACCGGAAGACTGAGGTGGGCCGGACACGTAGCCAGAATGTCGGACAGAAATGATTAGCGTAAGTAATGCACTTCGTAATACCAATGCACAAACTGATTCAAATACTTCTTTAGCTCCTTTGTTGTTTGATGCGCCTATTTACGAATCGAAAATTAAGCTCCATTCACTCGATTATTTGAAAATGAAAACTATTCTAGAGAAACATTCTAATAATTTTATGAAAATAGCACTCCATAATGCGTCAGTAGAGCTTGAGGGCTACAAGATTATCAGATCTGATCGTCAAAATAAGAAAAAATCAAGAGGAGGTGGAGTCGCCTTTTATTTGAGTGAAAACATCAAATACTCTGTAATCACAAAATCTGGAAAAGAAAGCGAAATTGACTATTTGTTTATCAAATTAAAACAGGCTAATTTAGTCTGTGGAGTCGTGTATAAACCCCCAGACGTTGCAATAACAAAACTCGATGCAATTTTTAGCATTGTTTCTGAAATTGCAGCTACAGAACCCAACATTCTGATGACAGGCGATTTTAACATAAATTTGAAGATGGAAAATTCTAACAATACATTGAAACTGATCGACTATTTAAGTGCATTATCATTCAAGCTAATTCCCACTCATCCAACTTGCCACAGGCTCGGTTCTGCATCAACCATTGATATATTTACAGGTAATTGCACTCAGAACTTAAACAACGTTTATCAATCGTCTATGGGTGGAATCAGTGATCACGATTTCATTTGCATTGATTACAAATTTAAGCTTCCTAAAACTTGTGCTGATGTTTACTGGACACGTGATTATCACAAAATAGATCAATCCTCTTTCTTGGCAGATTTGCGCTGCGTAGATTTTGATGCTGTACTCAACTATGCAGAGATTAATGTGAAACTAAAATGCTTCAATGACCTATTTTTCGAAATTCTTGATAAGCATGCCCCGCCCAGGAAAAAAAAGGTCAAAGATCCAAGCACTCCTTGGATCAACACTCGTATCCATCGATTGATTAAAAATCGGTCCAAAGCTTATGAATGTTGGAAACACGATAGAGATAGTGAGAGTAAATAGAGAAATTTCACCTGTCTTCGCAACTTAACAAATCGAGAGGTCAAACCAACCCGGGAGCAACTTGACATATGCAGTACAATGTCACTGTACCCCGAAATTTTGGTCCGGCTGGTCCTGTCAAACTCGAGATTAACCGAATCATTTCACGAATAGGGCGAAAATGGAATTGATGTGCAATGCAGAAAAATGGTAAATGAAAATCAATCTAAACTTGAATTAATCAAAGGAGAATGGGGCTGAGTAGTAGCTGAGCAGTAAGATGACCGCCTTAAGGTCGTTAAAAACAACCAAAACAATTCTGGTTGGCTAATTTTCTCGGATAACGGTTTATCGTTCAGCGGGAATGTCGCATAACTTGAAAATTTATTCAACTTTTGGAGGCAGACAATTTTATATTAGGATTGGAATACAGACATTTTAATATGGAGTACCGTCGTCGGGGGTAACAATGTGTCAGGGGGTGGGAATTGGTCAGCGCCTTCACCGACAGTCAGGAGTGCGGATACTAAAATATTCTTGTCCTCAGATAAATTGTTAATTCTTGTCCTCAGATAAATTAAATCTATTCTACAAGCATTCCATGTAGTTAAAACAGTGATCCATTCTCACCCCCATTTGACCATTTGTCACCCCGATGGCGATATCATGGAGACACAATTAAGAAAATTGGAAGAATGGACACGGAAGATGTAGCTTTAGAAAGTAACACCAGCGGAATTCTAGCGCAAAAGACAGATTCTCCCTATTAATTTTAAATATAGATACTGAACGCATTGGCGAATTCTGTAGAATAGAACAGGATTGTAAGTATCCTAGTATATTGGTTAAGAACTGCCCAGTAGAAAAATAGTGGGACATTATTCCTCGATGAGAGCAAGTTGATACATGCCAAGCAAATAAGAATAAGTCCCTGTGAATATTTTTCAAAGCACAAAATTAACAAAATTAAACTACTAGTGAAACGGAAGCGCGATTTTCCAAAAAAAAAACATATGTAATTTATTAATTGTGTATCTGTACACAAGTTTATTAAACAGTGTTTCAAGAGCATCCTTTCACTCTGAGATTTAATCAAGCATGCTTTGAAATCATCCCTGTTTTCAAGATCGTTTTGAATCCTATTTTTTTCAATCTCAGCATGCATGATTGATGCTGAGATTCAATCCTGGAAATAAATCTTTAGATAACGGTCTTACACAGTTGAGTGTAAAAATAAACTGAATATACACAGAAATTGTAAATGTGTTTTGGATTAATAGTACAATTTCATCGATGAATAACATGTGGAGCTGCACAATCTGATAAAACTTTATATGTGTCAGAGAGCGTGATTAATTTACATTATTTTGTTGTAGTTTCTGACGCTAACTGAGAGCTGATCTGAGCTGATCCCCTGAAAATATCAAAAAATACTGTAAGCTCTTAACGAGTTTAGGAAGCTGGATGGAATAAACCTGAGTAAAACGTTTATGTAACATGTGATGGTAGAAAAAAAAAATCATTCTGTGATAATTTCAAGAACGTTTTCAGGAAGATTCCAACATAAAAACATAGCATAATTGTGTACAGAAAAGACGGCTGGTTTTCAATTTTTTTATTCATTTATTCAATTTTTGTTTGTTTCTTTATTAAGGAGACTTTCAGCCCGAGCTATTCAAATTATTCATTTATTCAATTAAACAAATATTAGGTCTTTTTAGAATAAAACATAGCATTAATTTTCAAGATCGCCAAGTTTTGATTGTTTTCGAAGGGGCAGTATTGTCTTAGGTTAGTTTCATCTTTAAATCGATTGTATCAGCTTTTGAGCAAACCCTTGATAAAGGCAGTACTCAACGAAACAGTACGGTGTTGGATCCCACGAGAACAAATTTCTTATTTTAAGCCTATGCTTCTTTGGATATACATATATATCTGCAACAAATAATAATTGACTATTTTCAAACAAGTTTGTCGATTTGAAGTTACGGAAGCTTTGTACTGTACCTACAAGCTGGACGTAGTAGATTTATATTATTCTATCAAACTCATATAAGAATGATCACAGCAAAATTCGAGTGTGGTTTTGTGCTGCTTTCGTCTTGCTGAAATATGGTGCAAATCCTGCTTCTGAGCCCATTGAATTTGATATCCTTCCTGCAACAACAGACCAACGCTTCGTAAATACAAAACTCTCCTTGGTGAAAAAAAAACCCAATTGACACTTTGATGTGAATTACGTCCAATAGATTACTAGATTGTAAATAAAAAACAAATCATTTGGGATTGAATCCCAGGATCCAATCCTCCCATACAATGTGTACAAAAACAATGCATGCCTGGATTGGGATCGTTTGCAAGATTGGGATTCATCTTACTCCCATTTTTTGAATCTCAGCAGCTCTCAGAGTGTGATTTTTTGAAGACTGTTATTAAATATCATTTCTCAAACTTAACTATTAGTATTACATAGATCAGTGTGGACATACATAATGAAAAAATGGTATAAAATGTATGATAGGTAAAAAACTTTTCGTTCCTCAAGGTGACAATTTTCAATTTTGAAGTAATTTCTTTTCTGTTAATAAATTTTTATAACTTTCTACCGAAAGTTATTAAATAAGCCATTTAATTAATTTCACTAAAACTATTAACGCATTTGCCCAAAAGTACACGCGGCGCTCGCCAAAGGGAACGACGCACCGCGTTTTTTGCTGCCCGTATACTCGATTCTTATGGGGAGATAACATTGCGGCGTTTCCTAGGGTGCGGTTGTTCCTTTCGAATGTGGAACGCCGCGTGGAATCTTGTGCAAATGCGCTTTTGGAAACATTACAACAGCCGCGCGGTGAATCGTATTGACAGCACCCTACAATATTTTTCATTGAGCAAAGCAAAATAAATTATAGAGAAAATTTTCGAGAGTTTCGCTATCGACGGTTTCACTTTTATCTATTATCGTCCTTCCGTGTGAAGTATATTCGAATACATATCTTTACAAATATTCTTCAACGGTTCACCTGAAATTAGCCAAAGAATTGACTAACAAAATAAATCGAGAAGTTTTGACGAGATCATTGTGTTTATTAAAAGTGTGTTAAAAATGAGAAGTATTATGCGTAATTTGGTGAATTAAAATGAAACTGCCTTGTCATAAAGGAATTTCGATTTTTTTTTCGGTCAGTTTTACATAGTTCTCTTAATCATCTAATCCTATTTCCTAAATATTTGAGCATCAAGCAGCAAAATTGTAAAACAATGAATAATGGTTTTGGCTCCGTTGCGCTTAATGCACTTGAGCATAATAAGTAAACGAACGAATAATAGAAACATTATTTGTTTTCATCTTTGTTCATTTTATTTTCTTATATTTACTTCGCAATTAAAAATCTGCCCTATCAAATGAGGATCCTGTCTGTTATTTGGAGACAACAAATGACGTAACAAAAAACATGACTTCCATGGAGAAAAAGTGTGACGGTGGCGTAGGATGGACCCATTGTCGAAGCGCCATCTGCGATTTCCAAGTGGGTACGCGAAACTAAGGCTAAATCGGCACCAACATTTCAAAAGGGCGAAACTGCTTTTGTAAACAAGAGCTTCTCACGTCTCTGGTGGGCTTATTTGTGCTCGCCCACGCAATCCAGCACCATTAAATGAAAGAAGAGGATTCGATGTTTCCATCAGTGGTGTCTGATTGCGTGGGTGGGCTCAAATTAACCCACCAGCGACGTGAGAAGCTTTTGTTTACAAAAGCAGTTACGCCCTTTTGAAATGTTGATGCCGAAATGTCAAGTTGTTCGGGGGTTGGGTCAAACGTACGAAACGAGAATATTTCTCCTCCCAACTAAGCGCTGACCTTCCTGCTAAGCAACTTTGGAAAAACATTAAACGATTAGGCTTAAAACAAACAAATAATAATATGGGTGGAGGGGATGTTAATGCAGATACCCTCAACTCATTCTTTGTTGCTCACTACACACCACTTAGCTTCAATCAAAATGATGATGTTGGAACACATCCGAATTTCTCATTTAGGTGTGTTACAAATAATGAAATACTCTCTGAGTTCGTTACTGCTTCGTGTGATGCTGTTGGTAACGATTTAATTCCGCTCAATGTTTTAAAAATGTCCTTAAGTGTTACTCTCAAATACATTGAAAACATCTTTAATTATTGTAATACTTTCTCAGATTTCCCCCTTGATTGGAAAATCGCAAAAGTAATTCCAATAGGTAAGACTGATCACCCTGTTACTGAAAAAGACTATCGTCCAATAAGTATTCTTTGCGCACTATCAAAAATATTCGAATCATTACTCTCTAAGCAACTAAATGAGTATTTGACACACAACGATCTTTTATGTACCCTGCAGTCTGGATATCGAAAATCGTGCAGCACTGTGACTGCTCTTATTAAAATTGAAAACGACATTAGAGAAGCATTAGACAACAAAATGGTCACTTTATAGGCTCTTCTGGATTTCAGTAAAGCATTCGATTCTATTGATCATAGACAGTTGTGTAACAAGTTGAAGTATAATTTCTACATAGATCAATTTTCCATAAAATTAATTAAGTCGTATCTATCCGACCGAATGCAATACGTTGATTTCAACAACCAACAATCCGAACTGATTCCTGTCCTACGTGGGGTGCCACAAGGTTCAATTCTTGGACCGTTACTTTTCTCGATGTACATCAATGATCTACCTTTAAATCTGTCATATTGTAGATTTCATCTTTATGCAGACGATTGTCAATTATACATATCAGGAGTGCCTGATACAATATCTGAAATGGTAAATCGAATTAATTCTGACATTCAGAGTATCTTGCTATGGTGCGAGAATAACGGACTGATACTCAACGGAGGAAAAACTCAAACGATTATTTTTCACACTAAACGTGCCGATCTTGTTAATGTACCATCAATAAGAGTAGGTAACGATATCATTGAATATTCTAATGTAGTCAGAAATCTTGGGTTAATGATGGATTCTAATTTAAACTGCACATCCCAGGTTAATGCCGTTTGCAGACAAATTTGTAATGCCTTACATTCGCTTGTCTTACTGAGACATTGTACTCCCCAACATATCCGGGTTCAATTGGTTAGGTCGCTCTTAGTTCCATTGTTTGATTATGGAGATATTTTGTTTGGCCTTGTAACTAAGAAAAATTCAAGAAAACTTAACCAGGTGTTCAATGCAGTCACCAGATATGCATTTTATCTGAAAAAGTTCGACCATATATCTAATTATAAAAAAGCAATACTTGGATGTGATTTTACAAGTCATTTAAAGCTTAGAATCTGTATCCAAACATTCAAAATTATAAACGATCCTCCAATTTACCTTCGAGATTTCTTCAGACATGCGCGCTCTTCAAGAAGTTCATTACTCATCGTTCCTAGATGCCTTTCAAATAGTTTAAAACAATCTTATCGTTTACGAGCCATACAAATTTGGAATGATCTACCTCGAAATCAAAGGAGTGAAAGAAGTTTTTCTACTTTTAAAAGAAATTTGAATAATTTATTTAGTGTATAGTCATTGGTATTAGATGTTGCATAGTAGCATAAGCTTTGAGAATCAGTAGGTGATTATTTGTGTTACTATATGGAGTTTGTTAATAAATAAATAAATAAATAATCCGGTGAAAATGGTTCTTGACAACTATCCGACGGGAACAAGAAGGCGAGGTGCACAGCGGGCAAGGTGGATCGATCAGGTGGAGGACGATTTGCGGACCCTCCGCAGACTGCGTGGTTGGCGAAGTGCATGGACCGAGCTGAATGGAGAAGACTTTTATGTATTGCACAGGCCACTCTGGCCTTTGTCTGGTAATAAGTAAGTCGGTTTACGTCACCCCAATAAGTGACGTAAAAAGATGGTTGAGTGTACTTATTTTCGGAACTACAAGGCACCGATCAAACCTTATATTTACCTTTTTCGCGGTCAACAAACAACTGTGAGTATCTTTACTTACTTGATACTTGATGGGATACAGCTCTTCGATGAACCTACGCCGAATGGAGTATCCTTCTCCACTGGACTCGATCCTGGGCCAATCGCCCTGAACATTGAGCGCCCTCAGGTTCTCTTCAACTGCTAAAAGCCATCGTGTACGCGGCCTTCCACGAAGCCTGCGGCCTCTTCCGGGTTCGCTACTAAATATTATCTTCGCTTGATGTTCTTCCGGCATACGAACAACGTGACCGGCCCACCGTAGTCTGCCGTGTTGAATAAGCTTAATAATATCCTGGGTGGTGCGGATAGAATCGATTTGGTTGTCAAAGTGAAGCCAAAATTTTCTATTGTGCCGCAGCCAAACATTGAAGATTGTTGTTATGTTCATATTAGATCTTATATTGAGAAGTATTGTTATTATTTGGGGAAAAAATAAAAATAAACTTAGTTTGAGTTTTGCATTCTTCTTAACAAATATATTCGCATTATATTTCGAGTGGAAATTAGTAAAATGCACTCGTTACGAGAATTCACGAGATTTAGCAGCTGATTGTAGCATGAATGTATGTAAACCATCGTGAAGTCATGTAGATTCTCGCGTATTGGTGCGCCTTCATGCAGTATGGAAAGAGAAATTCTAAGAGCGGGAAATGTTTGACAGCCAAGTAAATGCAAAATAATTTTGCTTATGGGATTGATTTCAGAATATTCCGCTACTCGCTTGAGAGCACAAAAGCGGCTCTTTCCGCAGCACCCAGATAATATCCATCCCTTTATACACCTGGTACACCGTGATTCATACGGCGCCTCGCAGGTAACATCATTATCGCACGTCACTAATGTTCCAAGATACACAAATTCTTCCACCACTTCAAATTTTTCACCATCCAGCACCATTTCGCTACCACTACCACCAATGAACCCACGTTGATTGCCAGCGACCATGTACTTCGTTTTGCTGATATTGATCGTGAGTCCAATCCTCGCTGTCTCCCTTTTAAAAGGCATAAAAGCATCTTCCATCAATCCAGATAATATAGATATCGTCCGCAAATCCCAGGAGAATATGCGATTTTGTGATAATGGTACCGCTTCTTTGCACACCAGCTCTCCTAATCGCTCCCTCGAGCGCTATATTGCACAGTAGATTCGAGAGTGCATCACCTTGCTTTAATCCATATAAGGTAACAAATGACGTCGATATTTCATCCGCAACCCTTACACTTATCCCTTATCAGTTTCGCCGGGAAGCCATGTTCAAGCTTAATTAGCCATAATTCATTCCGTTTTACCGTATCATACATCCTAACGACCTTGACATCATTAATAGCGATGTCTTCATTCTGATCTTTCAAGATCTGAATGAAGTCACCCGAAGAAACTCTAGGCACCGATGATGGGACAACCACATTATAGCTTTCTCCCAACTTGCTCTAAATGTCATTTTTCACAACTTCAACATTGTAGCCTGTTGCACACTCAGCAATTATAGAGCCGTCTTTCTTGTTCCTAAAGTTACTGATTTTGTGTGTTGAACTCTTTCGGCTTAATCACTATGACAGGGCGAGTCTTACGAGCAACCTTTACTTCATTATTGGTTTTACCTTCTTTTCTGATCTTACTATTTTTGTTTTTATTCCCAGTGTTTTTCTTCAAAACCTCCGCGAAACTATTTTTTTCTTCAACTACATCATCAGATGCCTCGTCGACATATTCCTGAACTTTACGCTTCTTGCCTCTGGGATTTTTTGTTTGGGAAACTTGTCTTTTGATTATTTCGTTACACTGCACTAATGGGCACGCAAAGAATAGCTTTTTCCTGCGGCATTATATCACTTTCACACTTAATTTATTTATTTTAATCCGGTCACCACTTTATCATCGTATTAAGAAGAAGAAGAAGAAGAAGATCTCTTTGACTCTGAAATCAATGTAACGGATTAGGGGGCCCTCTTTAGCCGTGCGGTAAGATGCGCGGCTACAAAGCAAGACCACGCTGAGGGTGGCTGGGTTCGATTCCCGGTGCCGGTCTAGACAATTTTCGGATTGGAAATTGTCTCGACTTCCCTGGGCATAAAAGTATCATCGTGATAGCCTCATGATATACGAATGCAGAAATGGAAACCTCGCAGTTAATAACTGTGGAAGTGCTTAATGAACACTAAGCTGCGAGGCGGCAATGTCCCAGTGGGGGATGTAATGCCAACGAAGAAGAAGAAGGATCAGGTAAAGTATGTGGGACTAATTCCAATGCCGACTATCTTTTGGTAAAACTTGGGTTCTTAAACCCGAATATATCAAATGAATTTACACAACACTTGTACGACCAATTTTGGCTTATGCATGTCTTGTGTGGTGGCAAAAGGATGAAGTGAGGACAATTCAGTCAGTCTAAATTAGGCCATATTCAAAGGAGGTGCCTAATGGCAATGCCTGGTGCGTTCTCTTCGACTCCCACGGCTGCTCTCGAGGTTCTCTTCAACGTGGTCCCACTACACATACATCTCAAACAAGTAGCACTTTCTTGTACTTACCGATTATGGGTTCTCGGTTTCATGGAAGAGAATCCTGTAAACCGCAGTTCTACACACACACTCCGTTGTTACAGCTTGGTTGATTGGGAGCGATCCTCGCTCCAAGTGATCTCACACTCGCTAGTAGTTTTTCTTATAGGACATGTTCAACACAACTCCCCTCGTGGGATGAGTGGACATCTGGCTATTTGGAGATAAGTATGTCAGACAGCATTGTCTAGTGTCTACTCGCATGAGCTGAGATTGGAACAGTTCCACTCACTGGGTAGAGGGCAATCCGCACTGCAGAAACACATTATGGGCAAAGTAATATACTTCTGTTCAGATGGCCAAGCAGCTATCAAAGCTCTCGCTTCGGCCAACTCAAGGTCGAAGTTAGTAATCGCATCTCGAACTCAAATTGAGGAACTGAATTCAGTTAATACATCGCAACAACATCATTTTTTTTTTCCTCGTTTGTCGGGTGAAGATCACTGCGTCCAGATTTTAGGACTATTGTGATATACCCTTTTGCTGTGAAATACGCAAGTTATCTCAGTAACATGTTTGTCACTGAGATACCTTGGTATCGACTGAACTCAAGACCATCTATTATTGATGAATAGAGATCCTGAGTTACAGTATGTGACTCCCCCATTCTGGCGAGACTAGCTTTATGAAGCCAACCACGTCCTTGGGGGATAAGATCCATATATCAGCAGGCCCTAAAAGGGCTTGCTGAGAACTTTGAACCTACGTTGAGTGAGTGCACTGCAATAGCAGAGGATGTGTTCTGACGTTTCTCTCTCCTCGTCACAGAAGCGGCAATTTGAGGTTTGGATTGCTCCGATCTTTTGTAGATGGTATCTGCAGGGGCAGTGTCCAGTTATTAGACCGGTGTAGATGTTGAGATCCCTTTGTTGAGACCTAATAGTTGTTGGATTTTCTTGGGGTTAATCATTTACGAGCCTTTTGAATTGGCTCGTATGGAAGTGCATTCCAGTTTGATGTGATTTGACTGACCATATATTTGTTCAGTTCCATTTTTACAGAGCTGAGATCCCGCAGAAGGGCTCAGGGCCAATGAACCTTTCATTAGATCCATTCCTGGCTTGTTCATCAGCAATCTCGTTTCCCTCTAGACCCGTATGTCCTGGGATCCAATATAGGTAGACTCGATTGCGTATGGATAAGTTTTTCAAAGCCAGAATGCATTCCCACACTAGCTTTGAGTTACAAGTGTAGTTATTAAGCGACTTAAGTGCCGCTTGGCTGTCAGAGAAAATACATATTTTTGCAAATCTATACTTTCTTCTCACTCCAACATCATACATTGCATCCAACATCTAACTGTTGGGTGGAGCGTTTGATTAGCTCTTGGGCTTCCACTCAGCACAAACGGTATTGTAGTAGTTTGGATTCATGTCGACAAACAAATTGGAAAACCGAGAGCCATCTCCGGTAGTAGCAAACTATTTAGCTAATCTGTCTAAACAGTATTGCAGTGTCTTAGTCAAGGCCTTGACAGGTCACTGCCGACTCATCTATCACATGGCAAATATTCAACGTGTTGAATCCTTTGTCTGTGATGATTGTGAATCCGATTATGGGACTTCTCTAATCATCTGATATGTAACTACCCAGTTTATGCGCAACTGCGTTTCAAAATATTTGGTAAACACTTACTAAGTGGAATTGACTACACAAATCTGAACCTTCAAAGTATTCTGTTTTTCATAACCCGTCGTGGTAAGGAATTATGAGCTTTTGTACGTGTTGTATACGTTGTATGCCCTCTTCAAGGTTCCTTTCCTTTTTGTTCACTCCCTTTTCCGTCAGGTGCGTGATGGGAAAGGCTGTGAAGGCGATGGCACAAATCTCCAAAAGTGAGGTGAACGTGCCCCTGGAGCCGACGCTCTGGTACCTGGTACCTGTATTAAAATTCGCCATCCGCTGGTTGGGTGTATGTATGTGGGGTGCATTCGAAATCTTGAGAATATACACTGCATAAAAATTAATGCTGCCTACCAAATAAACGATCTTGGAAAAAATGAATAAAAATTAATTGCATAGTACTTCAAATTGTAAAATTGTTGAAATTTGCAAATCAAATAGAACAAATAGAACAGTGTGAGGAGAGCAACACACTTCTGACCGGTAGTCAGACAGTCAGTAGTGGACTAAGATACTCCGCTATAGAATTATAGACACAACTTATAGATTCGAAACTTTTCGATATATATTTCTCCTAGGAGACGTATAAATTGTAATTATCATTCAATCAACTATTTTATTGTTTTCTCACACTTCGACAAAATTCGTTCATCGCCTCAAAGTCGGCATATCATAAAAATTCATGCGAAAACTTCTTTCCACCTTGCTCGTTCGAACGCCCCAAAGGAATAGAATTTCAATTTTATCACGCAACTTGGGCCATCTGATTAATGATATAATAATGGAAGAATATCGCAAAAACAAACGAATAAAATGAAGTGGAACACCAACTTTTTACTACACCCTTTGGCACGTCATTTGTTCTCCCTTCGTCGAACAGTCAAACGCATGCCTGGGGCCGCTTTCCCGGTCCTTTTCGGTTTTGTGGTTCCTTCAGCAGTTGATCACTGCCCGCAGGCAGTGGATTTTCCAAAACAATGCTCGCTCGGGATGGGTTGACGCACGCTGGCTCTGCTTTTGATGACATTCTGCTCGGTTTCCACTTAGAAATGTCTTCCCGCCCGGCGACGACACATCACCAGCACTGAATAACTGAACTAAACAGAAAGTTGAATCAGTAGCCTTCGTTCGGTTACATGTTGCTAAAATTACTGACATGTATAAGATACGAAATAACAAAAGTAATATACAAAATATTCAAAGCATAACATATGTTGTTATTACAATATCAAAGGCAAAACATAATTATTTTTTGTTTTGTATTAAAATATCTGAAATTTATCTAAAGTATTTATTTTGAATATTAATTTTTTATTATTTCATGTTACCTCTTATTCATATCAAGTTCATAAAACTGCTGTTTTCAAGATATTAGCTTCTGCTCAGGCTCTATAACTAAATGGTGTGGCGTTTGCCATATCACAAAGTAAGCCATGTAAGCAAAAACACTTAAAATAGCAAATTAGTGCTTAAAAATGGAAAAACGGTAATTTTCATTGCAATAATAGGGTTATTTTCAATTATCCCTCGATTTGAACACCCTGAAATGAAGCCTGAAAGTAGTAGAATAAGGTCGAGAAAACAGATTGAAAAAATTTTGCGCCATTCATAGATACGTTAGAAAGCGTTTTTTCGAAGAAAACCTCAATAACTTTTGATCCGCATGAGATATGGCAACGCTAAGTCCATGAAAAGTTGCGCCCGCAAAGCACAAAAGTGCTCTGAACATCACATTGCTGAGAAATTTGAAACAAAAAGTTGAAACAAAAAACTGTTTTTTGAGGGTCACCTAAGTAAACTTGGGAAAATTGCTCTAAATCAGTCAATTTAAGAGCTAGAAAATAATTTTTTACAAAATCTTGAAATCTGGCTGAACTATAACTTCGCGGAACATTGCATAGCCGTATCTCTCCAAATGAAAAAGTTTTATATTTATTTTTTTTCAAATGTGGCCCACCTAATTTTATGAAACCTCAAAAGCCCCTCGCGTTAAGACAACTTTGTAGAACAAAGTTTTTTCTATCTGCTATGTTCGGCTGAACAACTTATTACCGCTTTATATGCTACCTGGACAATGTGCACTGCACATTGGTCAGAAGTAACATAAGCTTTTAATAATGAAAAAAAAGTTAACTGAAGAAATGAAAAAACTTTTTGAAAGTTAAAAAAATTTTCTTTCTAGGATAATTTGACCAAAAATTATATCCAAAATAAATCTATAACATTATCAGTATGAACAATCACTTTTATGGACCCCTCGATTTTTGTCAATTCTCGATTCACCAAAACTTCATAACTCCAACATTCTCAACCGATCTTACGGATCAGCATATCGTTGAAAAGAAGAAGAGTGTATCCTCAATTTGCAATAGTAACCATGGGGCAGCCATATTTGATTTGGCTGCCATCTTGATTATTTTTAAACTATTTTTCCGCTAGATTTGCAATTACCGATTTTGAATATCACCACATCGTGGAAATCTTAGCTTATATGAGCTTTGTGTTCAAAATCTCAGGTGTATGATTTTCTATCAAAAGTTTTGTACGATTCACCAAACTATTTTTAAGGCCCATCTGACGAAAGAACATTATTCATACAAACAATATGAGACTACGACATCAGTTCATTGATTTCATACACTATTCTGCAAAATATATTTTGAAAATGAAGAGCATGTCTACAGCAGTAATTTATTTGGAAGACTCAAAACTTTAATTCAATACCAAATCCAATATGGCTGCCCCATTTTATTGTCAAATTGAGGATACACTCTTCCTCTTTCCAACGATATGCTGATCCATAAGATCGTTGAGAAATGTTGGAGTTATGACAGTTTGGTGAATCAAGAATTGACAAAATCGAGGGTCCATAAAAGTGATTTCGTCCATAACTAACGAGGGTCCATCTTTCTGAAAAATTTAACTCGGATCCCTAATAAACTCGCCGAAAGCATTCTAATGAACAATTTGGGCATTTTCAAATACCTCGTGTAAATAGTGGCTCGGTCTCAGCGAAAATTACGCATATTATAAGATACGAAATAACAAAAGTAATATACAAAATATTCAAAGCATAACATATGTTGTTATTACAATATCAAAGGCAAAACATAATTATTTGTTTGTTTTGTATTAAAATATCTAATAATGTTATGCCTAAAGTATTTATTTTGGATATTAATTTTTGATATTATTTTTCATGTTACCTCTTATTCATATCAAACAGTGTTTTCTACCTCAGTGCGAAAATCTGTCTTTGATTTTACTCCATCTAAACGATTTTATAGTGTTAGCTTAGTAAAGGCCACCAATAGAAGGATATTTGAATTTTCTAAATGTCATATCAAACTGTCAAAATAATGCACTCAGAGCAACAGGAGCGCGCGCTGAAAATACACTCAGTGAACACACTCCAGTATATTTTCAGTGTGCGCGCTCTCTCTGTGTGCACAATAATTTGACATGACAATTGGTAAGTTTCTAATATCTAATATCTTTCTATTAATTACAATTACTATGCTAAGATTATGAAATCATTTAAATGGATAAAATCAAAACAGAATTTCACTGAGTGTAAGACAACGCTGATATCAAGTCATAAGAACTGCTGTTTTCAAGATATTAGCTTCTGCTCAGGCTCTATAACAAAATGGTGTGGCGTTTGCCATCACAGTAATACATGGAAAGCAAACACTTAAAAATAGCAAATTATTAAAAATGGAAAAACGGTAATTTTCATTGCAATAATATGAGGTTATTTTCAATTATCCCTCATTTAAACACCTGAAATGAAGCCTGAAAGTAGTAGAATAACGTCGAGAAAACAGATTGAAAAATGTTTGCGCCATTCATAGATACACCGTTAGAAGAAAACGTTTTTTCGAAGAAAACCTCAATAACTTTGATCCGCATGAGATATGGCAACGCTAAGTCCATGAAAGTTGCGCCCTGCAAAGCACAAAAGTGCTCTGAACATCACATTGCTGAGAAATTTGAAACAAAAAGTTAGAGCAAAAAACTGTTTTTTGAGGGTCACCCTAAGTAAACTTGGGAAAATTGCTCTAAACCAGTCAATTTAAGAGCTAGAGAATTTTTTAGCAAAATTCTTGGAATCTGTGAACTATAACTTCGCGAATATTGTATATATCTCTGCAAAGAAAAGTTTTATATTTAATTTTTTCAAATGTGCCCACCCTAATTTTATGAAGAACCTCAAAAGCCCTCACGTTAAGCAACTTTGTAGAACAAAGTTTTTCTATCTCTGCTATGTTCGGCTTGAACAACTTATTACCGCTTGTATGCTACCTGGACCACTGTGCAGTGTTAGCAAAACACACAACACCTGGTCTAAAAGATAAATGAATGTATTATATAATTATCAAATGAAATGAGTTTAAGACAATTGCTAGTTAAGTTTTAGAGCCCATAAACACCTATGTTCGAAATTTAAGTCAAAACGGTAAATCCCTCAAAAATTAGCTATACCCAGTGGTGGAAATTTGCGAATCTTACTCACAAAACAAGAAGTAGGCAATAAAGACTCGCGAACATTTGTTTTACCTTTTCTTGCCTACCTACTACTCGCAGAGAAAACAAAAAACGAACCCCGAAAAATGTTCGTGAAGCTTCTAGTCATTCAGGTTAATTTGCTAAAAGTCATAAAACGACCTCAGAACTTATTTCTCACTGATGTTCGAGCAAGAAGACAATTGTTTATTGTTATTGTGTTTATGTCAAGTCAAATCTATCCATTGTATTCGAAGTAATCACAAAACTCGCGACCGTGTTTTACTCCCGAACAAAATACAGCCGGCTTTTTGTTTTGCTCCGCCCGTACTCACGAACAAACAAGCGCCAGAAAATGCAGGCAGTTGGTTCGCGAGTATGGCATTTTGGTAGGCCCAATTACCTCTTTTCTTACTCGTGAGGAGTATTTCCACTAGCTATACCTGGTACAGTGATACAGTCACCCTATACAAGCTTTGTTATATCATCTGTTCCATCATTGAAATCAAATCGATTGCATGTTTGCGCTTCTCTTCTTTCTTGTCCTGACTCCCAATATTGTCGCTCCCAATATAATGAAATTCCATTTGAATATATTAGCTTACTCCCCAGCATAACTACCCCAATTAATAAAGCATATTGTGACTATCAACAATATTTAATACGTTATAGCCTCTACGTGACTGAACGCCATTCATAATTCTCAGTCCATTGTAAACTTGTGAAGCGGTTCTGTAACGAGAACCATTCTACTGACGCTCGCTATCGTGGCTCTCGCCTGTGCAACCGAAAGGGGAAAAATCGGAAAACTGTGGAAACTATGTCCAACGGTAACCTCAAAGGTGAACTGCCAACATAAAACCAACACCTTCACCGCCATCGAATGCAGCGCTCGACCGAAGAAAAGTCAGCTGACAACAAGTTTAAATTATTATAATTCAACATACCTTCCCTTGCCATCCCTGATCCCGAACACCACGCGTTGATCAACGACATTTACCATCACCGTGTAGGAAGGTTGTGTTTTGTTCGAGAAGCTAGCTGTGCCTTTTTGTTTTGTTTATACACCTATTTTCTCGTATCTTCGATAGGATATGGCGCTGATTTCGTTTGAATTTGATCCGTGTTGATAAAACGTAAGTGAAATAAATTAACATTTCTAATACTAATTTGTTATAAAACATCTGGTAACTACATTTTGTTTTCATGTGTGAAAAAATGGAATGGTATGTAGTACAAGTTATCTGTTGCAACACGATCAGACATCTTGCGGATACAAAGTACATATAATCTACTGCTACGATGCGCCTCCAATGCTGACTGCTGATATCCTGCTGATATCATTTTCGGCGAACACCAACTACGACTCTACATCCATCTCGATTTGAACCACAAATACAAATCATAATTGGTGGCTAATGTTGTCCTCTCTTGAACCCCTTTCTTGTCATATCTTGATGACTAGTCTAATCTGCTTAACTTCTTTTCTCAGTCTGATGTAGGCTTCCTCCATTTTCTCGATAA
>NC_085141.1:53465310-53493220 GCF_024139115.2 Armigeres subalbatus | reverse complement strand
TGTTACGCTTGTTGTGAAGTGACATTTCACCTCAATGAGGCGCAGCAAAGTTAGAGGAACTAGAGGAGGGCGGATGTCCTGCAATTTATTCTAATCAAATAATCGATCTAGGGGTGAAAACTCAGAAGACATATTTCAAAATCAAAAAGGCAAAAAGAGGAATACGTAGAGGAGGGGAGATCATGCAAAAGGAAAATTCCAAAATCTAGGGCGTAAAAAGTTATATAGATGTCTAGGGAACCCAGGAATTTTTAAATCTAAAAGCAAAGTTAGAGAATGAGGAGGGCGGCGATCCTGCAGAGGACATATTCTAAACACACGGGGCAAAATTCTCGAATAATACGTTCCAGGGGGAATCCTGATGCGGAAAATTTTCTAAACCTACAGGGTCAAAAAATTACAGGAATCTTGCAGAGGAATATTTCAAAATCTACGGCAAAATGGAGGAATTCATAGATATGGAGATCAATCTCAGGGCAAAAATTTAGAGGAATCTTGCAGAGGAATATTTCAAAACAAGAGGGCGCAAAAGTTCGATAATACGTTCTAGGGGGCAAATCCGAAGCGGAAATTGTTTTTAATCTACAGGGCACAAAATAGAGGAATACTGTAGGAAGGAGGTCCTAGAGGACATATTTCAAAATCAAGGGGGCGAAAATAGAGGAATTGTATAGAGGCGGAGATCCTGAGAGGACATTTTCTAAACACACGGGGGCAAAAGCTCGAATAATACGTTCCACGGCGGAAATCCGAACGGAAAATTTTCTTAAATTACAGGCAAAAATTTAGAGGAATCTTGAGGACATATTTCAAAATCAACGAGGGCGCAAGAAAGTGAATACGTTCTAGGGGGAACCTGAAGGCCATTTTATAATGTAAGAGGCGCAAAAAAGTAGACGACACGTATAGGAGGGCGGATATCTTAGAGGAAATATTTCTAAATCTACGGGGGCGGAAAAAGTTCGAATAATACGTTCTAGGGGCGGAAATCCTGAAGCGGAAAGTTCATCTACAGGGCGCATAAGTTAGAGGAATACGTGTAGGAAGGCGGAGTGAAGGAATATTAAAATCTACGAGCGCAAAATAGAGGAATTCATAGAGGGGAGATCCTGCAGAGGACATATTTCTTAATCCACGGGTGTCCGAATAATACGTTCTAGGGGGGAAATCCAAGGACTGATTTTTTAAATACAGGAGCGCAAACAATAGAAAAACGGAGGCGGCGATCCTGCAGAGACATATTTCAAAATCCACGTGGGCAAAATAGAGGAATTCGTAAGGGCGGAGACCTAAGAGGACATATTTCTAAATTCACGGGGCGCAAAAAGTTCAAATAATACGTTCTGAGGGGCGGAAATACCGAAGCGGATAGAGAAAATAGAGAAATACGTATAGGATGGGGAGATCCTAGAGGACATAATTCAAAATCTACGGGGCGCAAAATAGAGGAATTCGTATAGGTGGAGATCCTGCAGAGGACATGTTCAAAATCAACGGGCGCAAAAAGTTGGAAGAATTCATTCTAGGGGCGGAAGTCCCGAAGCGGATAATTTTCTTAAAATCTACAGGGCGCGAAAAGCGGAGATCCAGAGAGGACATATTTTCAACATGGAAGGCAAAATGTTCGAATAATGCAGGGGCGAAAGCCCGAAGCGGACAATTTTTAAATCTACAGGGCGCAAAAAGTTAAAGAATAATATAGGGAGGGAGATCCGCAGACGACATATTTCTAATCCACGAGGGCGCAAAAATCCGAATAATACGTTCTATGGGGCGGAAATCCCGAAGCGGACAATTTTTTAAATCACAGGGCGCAAAAAGTTAGAAAAACGTATAGGAGGCGGAGATCCTGCAGAGGAATATTTCTAAATCAACGGGGCGCAAAAAGTTCGAATAATACGTTCTAGGGGCGAAAATCCGAAAACGGAATTTTTTTTAATCTACAGGAGAAATAGAGGGCGGAGGAGGGCGGATATCCACAGAGGACATGTTTCTAATCCACGGGGCGCAAAAATGTTCGAATAATACGTTCAAGCGAAAATCCGAAGCGGATATTTTTTAAATCTACAGCGCAAAAAGTTAGAGAAATACGTATAGGAGGGCGAAACCTACAGAAAACATGTTTCTATATCCACGGGGCGCAAAAGTTTGAATAATACGTTCTAGGGAGCGGAAACCCGTAGAGGGCATATTTTGAAATCTAAGGGGCAAAAAAGAGGAACGTATAGGAGTGCAGAGATCCCTAGACATTTTTCTAAATCAAGGGGCGCAAAAGTCGAAAATACGTTCTAGGGGCGAAAATCCTAGACATTTTTAAATCTACAGGGCGCAAAAGTTAGAGAAATATATAGAGGGCGGAAATCTGCGAGGACATATTTCAAAATCTACGGTGGCCAAAAAGAAATTCGTATAGGAGGGCGGATTCCTACAGAGGACATGTTAAAAATCCACGGGGCGCAAAAAGTTTGAATAATCGTTCTAGGCGGCGGAAATCCAAGCGGATTTTTTAAATCATGAGGCGCAAAAAAGTTAAATACGTACAGGAGGGCGGAGATCCTGCAGAGGACATATTTCTAAATCCACGAGGGCGCAAAAATTCCGAATAATACGTTCTAGGGGGGGGAATCCGAAGTGGACAATTTTTTAAATCTACAGGGCGCAAAAGTTAGAGAAATAGTATAGAGTGTGGAGATCCTGCAGAGGACATATTTCTAAATCCAATTTTTTAAATCTACAAGGGCGCAAAAAGAGAGAAATACGTATAGGAGCGGAAATCCTGCAGAGGACATATTTCTAAATCAACGACAAAAAGTCCGAATAATACGTTCTAGGGGCGGAAATCCGGTAGCGGACATTTTTTAAAATCTACAGGAGAAGAGAAATTCGTTTAGGAGGGCGGATATCCTATAGAAGACATGTTTCTAAATCCACGGGGCGCAAAAATGTTCGAATAATACGTTCTAGGGGGCGGAAGCGGACAATTTTTTAAATCTACAGGGCGCAAAAAGTTAGAGAAATACATATAGGAGGGCGGAGATCCTGCAGAGGAATATTTCTAACAATGGGGCACAAAAAGTTCGAATAATACGTTCTAGGGGCGAAAACCGAAAGGGACAATTTTTTAAATCTACAGGAGAAATAGAGAAATTGTAGAGGGCGGATATCCTCCAGAGGACATGTTTCTAAATCCACGGGGCGCAAAAATGTTCGAATAATACGTTCAAGGCGAAAATCCTGAAGCGGACATTTGTTTAAATCTAGGGGCAAAAAGTTAGAGAAATACGTATAGGAGGGCGGAATACAGAAAACATGTCTATATCCACGGGGCGCAAAAAGTTTGAATAATACGTTCTAGGGGAGCGGAAATCCGTAGAGGGCATATTTTGAAATCTAAGGGGCAAAAAGCTAGAGGAATACGTATAGAGTGCAGAGATCCTGAGGACATTTTCTAAATCAACGGGGCGCAAAAAGTCCGAATAATACGTTCTAGGGGCGAAAATCCTGAAGCGGACATTTTTAAATCTACAGGGCGCAAAAAGCTAGAGAAATACGTATAAGAGGGCGGAAATCCTGCAGAGGACATATTTCAAAATCTACGGTGGCGCCAAAAAAGAAATTCATAGGAGGGCGGATATCCACAGAGGACATGTTAAAAATCCACGGGCGCAAAAAGTTCGAAAATACGCTCAGGCGGAAATCCGAAGCGGATTTTTTAAATCTACAGGGCGCAAAAAGTTAGAGAAATACGTATAGAGGGCGGAGATCCGCAGAGGACATTTTCTAAATCAACCGGGCGCAAAAAGTCCGAATAATACGTTCTAGGGGCGGAACCGGAAGCGGACAATTTTTTAAATCACAGGAGAAATAGAGAAATTCGTATAGGAGGGCGGATATCCTATAGAAGACATGTTTCTAATCCACGGGGCGCAAAATGTTGAATAATACGTTCTAGAAAATTCTGAAGGACATTTTTTTAATCTACAGGGCGCAAAAAGTTAGAATAATACGTATAGAGGGCGTAGATCCTGCAGAGGCATATTTCAAAATCTACGGTGGCGCAAAATAGAGCAAAGTTAGGAATACATATAGGAGGGCGGAAATCCTGCAGAGGACATGTTTCAAACCACAGGCGCAAAAAGTTTGAATAATATATTTCTAGGGGGGAAACTGAAGGGACATTTTTAAATCTACAGGAGCGCAAAAAGTTAGAGGAATACGTATAAGAGGGCGGAGATCCTGCAGAGGACATTTTATAAATCTATGGGGCGCAAAAAGTTTGAATAATACGTTCTAGAGAATGGAAACTCGTAGAGGGCATATTTTGAAATCTAGAAGCAAAAAGTTAGGGAATAATATTGAAGGCAGATCCTGCAGAGGGCATATTCCAAAATTCTTGGGGGCAGAAAAGTTCTAACGTTCTAGTGGGCGGAAATCCGAGGCGTACAATTGTTTTTAATCTGGGGCGCAAAAGTTAGAGGAATACATATAGGAGCGGAGATCCTATAGAGGAATATTTCTAAATCCACGGAGACGCAAAAAGTTCGAATAATACGTTCTAGAAGAGCGGAAATCCGTGGAGGATAAGTTTTGAAATCTGACAGAGCAAAAAAGTTAGAGGATCACGTATAGGTGGGCGGAAATCCTGCCGAGGAACTTCTAAATCTACAGAGGCGCAAACAGTTCGAATAATACGTTTTGGGGAGGAAAATCCTGTAGAGGACATATTTTGAAATCTACGGGGCGCAAAAAGTTAGAGGAATACGTATAGGAGGGCAGAGATAAATACATAAATAAATTCTACGGCGCAAAAAACAAATAATAGGTTCTAGGGGCGGAATCCGTAGATTCCTTTTTAATCTAAGGAGGCGCAGATCAGTTAGAGGGATTCGATAGGAGGCGGAGATCCTGCAGAGGACATATTTCTGAATCAACGAGGGTGCCAAATGTCTGAATAATACGCTAGGGGAGCGAAATCCGTATAGGATCAATGGAGATATATGGCGAACGATTTCAGAATGGTAGGAACGGTAAAAGCAATCTTAGAGAGCGGACAATTTTCCAGAAGAAAATTATTTTTCGTTTCGGTGAAAAGTGCAAAAAAATTTTTTTTGGTCGCGAGAGCTGAGTTACTCGTGAGTAACTTGAGTAACCACCATGACAGACACGTTATTGGAAAGACGCATTGGGAAAGAAAATTGGTTCTTCTCAGGACCAACGTTTTATGAAAAGAAAGAGTTAATTGCGAAATGGATTGTTTCGGCGGCATCGGGTTTAGCGTGGTAGCTTGGTTGCTATTAATGATTCCATCCGTTCAAATTAATTACACCATCTCCTCCGCGCGCTACAAGTTAGCTAGTTACGATTGAGTTTGCACTTTAAAGTTCATATCGGATTTTCGGATCAACCTTCTTTGTATAAAACCTTTTGGAGGACACCATCCTCAAAAAATCAAAAAGAAGAAATAAGCAGAATCAGAAGTGCCGTGAAACCAAACAAATATAATTATTTGCAACGTTTGGTTTTCACCCGCGATAAGCGTACGGCAAAGTAAGGATTGTGATGTCCCTGACTGAAAGCCAGTCGAGTGGCTTCAGCGGCGATGAGTCACGTTAATTCCACGGTTAGAGAATCAAAGTCCATCCAACTGGGAACAACTATTCGACTTCTGATTCAGTTGATCTCCGAGCAGTTTGCTCAAGTTAATAAAACGACACAGATTATTATGGCAAATACCATCAATTTCGAATAGCTACGTAGTCCTACGTCACCTTTGCGCAACCCGATTGGGCTGCACCTTTGAGTTTTTTAGCATCTCTCTAATAAATCTGCAGCCTAAAAATCGAAATACAATACTATTGATGTAAAATGATAAGTTGTGGTTTTGGTTATCTGAGTTTTACAAACAAAGAACATGTGAAATTGCATTTGTTTTGTTCTACGCAAAAACATGTTCGTGAGCTGTAATTTGGGAATTTTATCAATTATTGCTCTTGTTTGCGTGTTAGGGCTGTACACTAATTATGTAGGCAATTTTTCTGGGTTTTCAACGCTTCCTGGCCCATATAAAATTTTTCCATGCTAATCATTTTTATTTATATGGAGCGTAAGAAAATGGCAGACACCTCCTCAATAAAAAATTCCTTTAAAGGTGGGAAAAAGTACTCTTAAAGGAACTTTTGGTTACTGTTCATAAGTGCTTACGTAATTAGTGTACGACCCCTTACATGATTCTAGACACGTAATCCGGCGTCAATTCAGAAATTTCTATTGGGATTTTTCAAAACAAAGGTTTTATAGAGATTTTCATGTTAAAGATATCAGTTGCATATGTTTTGTTCATCTGTATATATATATATATATATATATATATATATATATATATATATATATATATATTGTTTATAAGCCGTTTATCAAGTTAACCCTTTAATTGTACTAACTTCAATTTTCCAAAGCATCTCGTTGGAAACATCCCCATCACGTTCAGGTTCCAACTATCCTCCCATAATGTTTTGAATTTCCCGACTCGTTTAAAGGCAAAAGTGGAAAACACGTGCTTCGATTGTCTAACAATTCTTATTGGGTTTTCCTCGCCGCCAATTCGACTCCTTCTCCTGGCTAAGTTCTAATTTATTGCATTCTGGTAAGAAACTCAACAGCTTGTATGTGTGGTGCACTTTAGGGTGGCAGTAGTTAAATGAACCCATTTTCGAAAAGTGGAACGATAAAAGTGAAAAGTGAAGTGAAAGACATGAGAAGAGAGAAGTGAAAAGTGATAGTGAGAAGGTAGAAGTAAGACATGAGTAGTGAAGAGAGAGAGTGAGATGCGAGAAGTAAGAAATGAGAAGAGATAAGTTTAAAGGGGAAAGAGAGAAAAATCTGGAAGGAAAGGGAAAAAAGAAAAAGGTAGATGAAAAAAGTAAGAAGGAGCAATTTAAACAAAGCAGCAAATGAAAAAATGTGGATCTATTACATCCACAACTTCTTATTTACCACATTGTTCAGAATGCTCAGAACAGTGGATGCGGTTGTCCCAGTGGAGGTCCAGGAAAGTTATACTTGAAACTATCCAGAAGCAAGTTGACGGCCGTTATCGCTCGCGGAATACTGGATAAGTATCAACATTTTTGAAATTGTTCCGGAAGCATGCTTTTATAAGCTGATGGGCCTTCAAGAAGGTTTGCCATCGAAATGGTAAACCATTAAGTGTTTAAAAATAGTTGGGCAGGTAGACCTCTCTTACTCGATATCTTCAATATCGAATAATGACGAGTCCGCATTGAGCTAAAGAACACTAGTGGTTACAGAATATCGAATCTAGAACACGGAAATCTGTTTCTTACTTGTGGGAAAACATTTGATTGCCCTTCTACTTGTGGAAACATGTTTCCGACACAATTTCTTGATTTTTTTAAATCTATGTTGCCAGAGCTCCCAGTTATCTTTGTTAGCATAGGCGTGGGATTATCAATCCTCAGATGCCTAGTTCGATTCTTGATCTATCCTTTGTGCTCACTACACAAGACTCAAGATCTAGTTACTCATCAGATCATCATCAGTTAAACAGCAGGGGTCCGAGGATACTGCCCTGTGGGACGCATGCTATGATATCGTACGCATTGGAACTCACTCCGTTGATTTGAGACCCGGAATGACCTTGCCGACAGGTAATTGTTGATGATGTTCACGAGGTATCTGGGAAGGATGTAGCGTTGTAGTTAGTACACCCGGCAATCAGGCCATACATTGTCGAAAGCCTTCTCGACATGGCGGATTTTTTAAAGACAGACTTATTCCGCCTGAGGACGTTGGCAACTCGGTTCCGCACGATGGATCGATCGCCGCGGAAACCGAACTGATCCTCGAGTAAGATGTTGTGGTGTTCAGCAGACTCAAGTAGTCGGCTATGAATTGCCTTTTCAAATAGCTTGGATAACCCTTGGGCTTATTCTACGAGTCGAGTGACGTGAGGTGAGTCGATTTTAGCAATTCTCACGTGAGGTGACCATGTTATTCAAATGCGGCTATACGACTCTTTCACGTCATTTGAGCAATCTCACGTCACTCCACTTGTAGAATAAGCCCACATGAGAGAAGGCTGATGGGACGATAACTTTTTGGAAAGGAAGGCTCCTACCCAGGCTTCCGGCTCGTTGATGGTTGTTTCGTGTGGACTAACGATGTTCTGTCCAAGATTGTGCGAGCTGACGAAGTGACGACCTATTCGGGCGATTTCAGTAGTTTTCAAGCGATCCTTAGAGTCATTGTTGTCTAATGGGATCACAGGGTGAATGGGCAGAGGCTTGGATTTTAGAATTTTGGTTATTTTTTCAGAACGGCTTAGCACAGTCTGGAAGAGCGCGGATCATATTAGAGAAATGACTAATTACGAGGTTCACCAATCTAGCCTGGATGATTTTTGTCAAGCGTGTGAAACGTTTCTTAAGGGCAGGCAGCCCAGTACGTTGGTACTGCCTTCGAGTGACATTTCGTAAACGGATAAAATCTTTGATGGGTGTATCTATGGTTACCTGCCGAGTCTTAGTCGAGCCCATGTCGTTGATCCAGATAGTACCATTTCGATTGCCTCGACTGTTTCCCCAAGCTTCATGCTTCGCATTCAGGTCTCCGGCAATGATATGTATACTGACCTTGTCTCCGCGTTAGATTCAGAGATCCTTCAGCTACATTGTTTTGCTATTGAGCGAACAAGCGTTCCAGTTGACCAGGCCCACCATAGCAGCCATTTTCAATGAGTGAAGACCTGAACAAATCGGGTTTTGCGGCTGTTACGGTGAAAGGACTGGAATCGCTTGACGGAGAGCCGGGATGGCCGTATAGTTCACCTCGTTAAGATCGACGACCGTATAATTTATTGCGCCGATGAGCTTAAGTTTCTTCCAAGCGATTGAACCGTGCTCATGGTGGTCCAGGAACAACTGATCCCGAAACTTTCTCGTCTTGTAGTGACTAGCGATTTTATGGAGGATGTCAGGTTTGACTTCACAACCAGCTCGACAATTAGCTCCTGCTTATCCATATCATGGAGTTCACGCAGCAAAGTCTCAAGCGGCTTCGTGCAGGGGAGGTTATGATTATAGTACTCATACATATGGACCTGAAGGAACTCTACGGCAGACTTGTGGTGATCTTTGTTTGAGGGGATCACTCCCACTGCATTGCCGGAACGTGTAGTTAAGTCCCCTCGCAATTAGTTAGCGGAGCTTTGGGCGCAGATCCGGCGGGTCAAATTGGATGAAACGGGCACTTCTCCTTCCGCACGGGTTGCGCTTGATGCAGCTGGATTGCTGCTTTTTCCTCTTTTTCATCAGTGGCGTCTACGACGAGTAGAGGTTGCTGGCAAGAAGCTGCTTGGAGGGTTACCTTTGCCTCCGACAGTGCGCTCAGGACCTTCCATGTAACTGGGTTGGCCACTGTTTCTCCCAAAACTTTGAGTAGTTCTGCTTTTGACGGAAAATAAGTAAAAGTTCCGTGGGAAGAAAAGAGAGAGCAATACAGTTTTACTCAGTCACTGAGTAGGTGAAAGTTAGAGTGTTTGTAAAACCTTTCCCGATGCGCGAGCTAAAAGCACGACCGTTTGTGTCGCTTCGCTGTATCGAACTCGAACGACACGCGCACGGAAACGCGCACTGCTTCTTTTATGTACAAAGAAAATCTTGCAGTAGACCAAAAGACCCGTAACCTACATCCATCTGATGTCCGTGTTGGGAATGCATGTACGGGATTGGTTGGTTATGAAATTTTTACTAAACCTATGACAGACCTCCAAACTTTTTTGACTAACCCTTGCGTGACCACACGGTGGAAATTAGATAAGGACTGTTTTATCCCTTTTAAAAAAATACAGTTGATTGACAGTGTACACTCAACCCTCTTTTTACGTCACTTATTGGGGGGACGTAAATCGAATGTGACGTAAAAAGAATTTTTGCTAAAATATCTAGTATTTCACTTAATTTATTGATAGTGAGGATACTTTCAAATACATTCACTTGCGTCTTATATGAGGTATTGTAAGATCTCTCCGAATCCAGCAGATGTTATAAGATCTCCAAATTGTCCTGGAGTTTGAATCAAATGGTCTACCGAATCAACCAAAGCCTTCATGATATCCCAAGTCGTGGTATCAACTCAATTATGTCCTCCGATTATTTGTCTTTCACATCCGTTTTCAATTCTTGCATGTATGAAGTTGTAAGATCTCCAAATCGTCCTGGAGTTTGAATCAAATGGTCTACCAAATCAACCAAAGCCTTCATGATGTCCCAAGTCGTGGTTTCAACTCAATTATGTCCTCCAAGGATTTGTCTTTCACTTGCGTCTCAAAACAAGACATATGAGGTGTTGTAAGATCTCCAAATTGTCCTGAAGTTTGAATCAAATGGTCCACCGCATCAACCAAGGCTTCCATGATGTCTCCAGTCTCGGTGTCAACCCAATTTTGTCCTCCGATTATTTGTCTTTCACATCCGTCTTCAATTGTTGCATGTATGAAGTTGTAAGATCTCCAAATCGTCCTGGAGTTTGAATCAAATGGTCTACCGAATCAACCAAAGCCTTCATGATATCCCAAGTCGTGGTATCAACTCAATTATGTCCTCCGAGGATTTGTCTTTCACTTGCGTCTCAAAACAAGACATATGAGGTGTTGTAAGATCTCCAAATTGTCCTGAAGTTTGAATCAAATGGTCCACCGCATCAACCAAGGCTTCCATGATGTCTCCAGTCTCGGTGTCAACCCAATTTTGTCCTCCGATTATTTGTCTTTCACATCCGTTTTCAATTCTTGCATGTATGAAGTTGTAAGATCTCCAAATCGTTCTGGAGTTTGAATCAAATGGTCTACCAAATCTACTGAGGCTTGCATGATGTCCTCAGCCGCGGTATCAACCCAATTATGCCTTCCGAGTATTTGTCTTTCACCTGCGTCTCAAGTCCAGGTATATGAGATGTTTTAAGATCTGCAAATTGTCCTGGAGTTTGAATCAAATGGTCTACAAAATCAAACAAGGCTTCCACGATGTCCCCAGCCTCGGTGTCAACCCAATTTTGTCTTCTGAGTATTGGTGTTTTACTAACGTCTCAAATACAGGCATATTCGATATTGTAAGAACTCCAAATTGTCCAGGAGTTTAAATCTAATGGTGAAATGAATCAACCAAGGCTTCCGTGGTGCCCCCTGCCACGGTATCATCCCAATCATGCCCTCCGAGGATTTGTCTTTCACTTGCGTCTCAAAACAAGACATATGAGGTGTTGTAAGATCTCCAAATTGTCCTGAAGTTTGAATCAAATGGTCCACCGCATCAACCAAGGCTTCCATGATGTCTCCAGTCTCGGTGTCAACCCAATTTTGTCCTCCAATTATTTGTCTTTCACATCCGTTTTCAATTCTTGCATGTATGAAGTTGTAAGATCTCCAAATCGTCCTGGAGTTTGAATCAAATGGTCTACCTAATCTACTGAGGCTTGCATGATGTCCTCAGTCGCGGTATCATCCCAATTATGCCTTCCGAGTATTTGTCTTTCACATGCGTCTCAAGTCCAGGTATATGAGATGTTTTAAGATCTCCAAATTGTTCTGGAGTTAGAATCGAATGGTCTACCAAATCTACTGAGGCTTGCACGATGTCCTCAGCTGCAGTATCATCCCATTCCTGCCCTCCGAGTATTTGTCTTTCACTTGCGTCTCAAAACAAGACATATGAGGTGTTGTAAGATCTCCAAATTGTCCTGGAATCTAAATCAAATGGTCTATCGAATCAACCAAAGCCTTCACGATGTCCTAAGCCGTGGTATCAACTCAATTATGTTCTTTGAGTATTTGTCTTTTACTTGCGTCTCAAAACAAGACATATGAGGTGTTGTAAGATCTCCAGATTGTCCTGGAGTTTGAATCGAATGGTCTAATGAATCAACCAAGGCTCATGGTTCCCCCAACCGCGGTGTCAACCCAATTTTGTCTTCTGAGTATTAGTCTTTCACTTGAGTCACACATTTTAGCATTTAAGTAAGATCTTCAAATTGTCCTGGAGTTTGCATCACATGGTCTACCAAATACACCATGGCTTCATGATTTCTTCACTCGCGGTATCAACTCAATTATATTCCCCGAGTGTTTGTCTTTCACTGGTGTTGTGGTGTTGTAAGATCTCAAAGTTTTCCTGGAATTTGGATAGTTGGCGAATTGCGTCTCAAATTCTGACATGTAACATGTTGTAAGATCTCCCAATTGTTCTAGAGATTGAATCAAATGGTCTACCGAATCAATCAAGGCTTCCATTATGTCCCCGGCCACGAAGTCTAGACTTCAGTTATTTCTTCGATGACCTGGAGTGGAATAATTGTTAAGTGCGTATCTAATATGGATCTATGGATCAAAATGGGATTAACCATTTAAAAATAATAATCCTGTAGACCTAAAGACCAGTACTCCATGACTTTCTTAAATTACCTGGAATGGAACAATAGTTGAAGAGGTATCCAATTTAGTCCTATGGATCAAAACGGGTATGAGCAAGTTTTTTTTAAAGAGATAACAGCCTTTTGGTTACGCGTGTTGACCGTAAAGCTTATATTTCAGGGATGGATGATCTGCAATGGAACAATAGTTGAAGCCCCGTATTCACTTTGGTTCTATGGATCAAAAAGGGCATGGCCCATATGAATAGCCAAATTTAGTCACAATCAAATTGCTAGAACCATCCTTACAAACATTTTAGTTTTATGCTGATTTTACCGAAGTCATGTAGAGCAAATAATGGTTTTCATGACCGTTATAGAACTAAAAATGTTCCTTGGGATGATTGTCTGACTTGTGCTGCGCAGGTTGTTACTGGGGTTGCTGGGGACATCATGAAGGCCTTGGTTGATTCGGCAAACCATTTGATTCCAGCTCCAGGACAATTTGGAGATCTTACTACATCTCATATGTCTGGATTTGAGACGCAAGTGAAAGAAAATTATTCGGAGGACATAATTGGGTTGATACCGCAGCTATGGACATCATGGAAGCCTTGGTTGATTCGGCAGACCATTTGATTCAAAATCCAGGACGATTTGGAGATCTTACTACATCTTATATGTCTGGATTTGAGACCCAAGTGAAAGACAAATACTCGGAGGACATAATTGGGTTGATACCGTGGCTGAGGACATCATGGAAGCCTCGGTTGATTCGGCACACCATTTGATTCAAACTCCAGGACGATTTGGAGATCTTACTACATCTCATATGTCTGGATTTGAGACGCAAGTGAAAGAAAATTACTTGGAGGACATAATTGGGTTGATACCGCGGCTGAGGACATCATGGAAGCCTTGGTTGATTCTTCAGACCATTTGATTCAAACTCCAGGAGGATTTGGAGATCTTACTACATCTCATATGTCTGAATTTGAGACGCAAGTGAAAGAAAAATACTCGGAGGACATAATTGGGTTGATACCGCAGCTATGGACATCACGGAAGCCTTGGTTGATTCGGCAGACCATTTGATTCAAACTCCAGGACGATTTGGAGATCTTACTACATCTCATATGTCTGGAGTTGAGACGCAAGTGAAAGTAAAATACTCAGAGGACATAATTGGGTCATTGCCGGAGCTATGGACATCATGGAAGCCTTGGTTGATTTTTCAGAACATTTGATTCAAACTCCAGGAGGATTTGGAGATCTACTACATCTCATATGTCTGGATTTGAGACCCATGTGAAAGACAAATACTCGGAGGACGTAATTGGGTTGATACCGCGGCTGGGGACATCATGAAAGCTATGGTTGATTCGGCAGACCATTTGATTCAAACTCAAGGGCAATTTGGAGATCTTAGAACAACTCATATGCCTACATTTGAGACGCAAGTGAAAGGCAAATACTCGGAGGACATATTTGGGATGAATCTGCGGCTGAGGAGTCTAGGGAATTCTTGGATGACCAGGACAGGAACGGCTGCTTATGGCATATTGAGTTTGGTTTAATAGATCATACAGAGCATGAACCATTTAATAAAAGATATAATAGCCCTTCGGTATCGCGGTTAGACCTCAAGACCTATAATCCAGGGAATTCTTGTATGACCTGGAACGGGATTTGGTTCAATATATCGAATTGGGCATAAACCATTTTTTACGATAGATAACAGCTCTTTCGCCACGCTTGTAGACCTTAGGTCCTCGGTTACGCGTGTAGACTCCAGGAAATTCTTGGATGACCTGGAACGGAACAATTGTTGAAGGCAAATGATGTGTATACAAAGCATATACTTTGTTCTTTGGGTTTCTAAGAGTGCCTTCTCATAGGCTTACTTATGGATGTCAATAATGTTTCAAATTCTTTTTACGTCACGTGCCGTAAAAAGGAGGCCGTAAAACGAAGTGACGTAAAAAAACTGCCGTAAAAAGAGGGTTGAGTGTATTATAATATACGATCAATGAAAATAAATACTATCTATTCTCATTGATATACGATAAAGCAAACTCTATCAAAATTGACCAATTTGTTTTATATCGCCATGTAAAAGTGTCCTCTCAATAAACTGAACAGTCCTTACAATCAAGTGGTGGAATGGAATACATTAGGGTAAAGTGACCAATAGTGGACCCCCAACCAATAGTGGACCCTCCAGCCATTTTTGCATTATTACTGCACAATGTCAACATTTTGCTATGAAATTCTACCGGGAGAACCTGCCTTACAGTCCTATGATTTGATTACATGCGTTGGAAATGCTATGGAAAGTTAAATTAGATGATTGTTCACAATTTTATAAAAAATAAACACGAGAGTGTCCATTATAGGAATATTTTGGGGGGTCCATAATAGGGAAGAAGAACGTCCCGAAACGAAACATGAAAATCAAATGAAGTGTCGACTATAGGGAAGCAATTTCCTATTATGGACCCCCAGGGGGTCTACTATAGGGCGAATTCAGTTAGACTTTAAAATTTTAATTTCAACGAATAACGTCTCGTATTTGGGTGTTTTATGTATGTATCGTGAAGAGGGGATCCAGAGCTTGTTGTTAGATATCAAGCAGAGTTAATATTTTGAAAATTTCTAAGCCGTATAACAGGAAGAACAAAATTCCGCTACTAGGGGGTCCACTATTGGGCATTTTACCCTAGTCTAATTCATTACAAGTGAAAACATTGCACTAAAAAGTTCTAAAAATAATTTTCTACTGTTATTGTGGAAACTTGAAAACAAAATTTTGTAAAATGCCTTTAGTACCCGCTAGTTAATTTTAAATTTGATATTTTAGTAACATATGACCATCATACAACAGTTACTATGTCCGAGGGGAAGGCTCGGATGCAGGGTGCAAGATTAAAATTTTAAAATTGGAGACCGCCACGAAATCATGTATGCTTTTGAACGTTAAGATGACTCGGGGAGGCACTACCCACCGTGTTATGTTTCCTATCTTTTGTCTCTTTCTAGCATTCTCACCTCGTAGCTTTGGAGCCCGTATTTCGGTTTTTAGTCGTCTGATGTAACTGTAAATGTATCAGCATGTAGATTGCGAGTAAGCACGCGTTCCTCAATGAGTTTTGACAAAACGGTGAATCAAACAGAATGAAAATAAAAATTGGCAAAGAAAGTTAAACGTAGCTGTTGATATTTATGCGTAATAAGATATTTTTGTTTTTGTTGGCTTTTGGGATGTCTGTGGGCAAAACTATTTAGAAGCAGTTGTACTACCAGCACTGTTCCGCCCCACCTACGGAATAGTTATAAAAAAATAACCTTAAAATAAGTTACTGATGAGATCAGTAACCATCAGGTAATATTGGTAAATATAAAGGTTCTAAGTTCGGAACAAAAACAGAAAACATTGAACTTATATAAAGTTCCATTATTTCATTTCAGTGCTAAATTTTTTCTTGATGTTAGCATCATGCCCAATGTACTCCTGCTGTTTTTCAGAATAATGTTCACGGCCGTATGAAAGTTTTCACACAATCGCATTGAAAAACACTGTTTATTTTGCACAATTCTGTGTAAAATAGATTTATGATTTACGCCAAGCTAGAAATAAACAGTTTTAACTCCCCTTCCGTCTCCAGGCGAATAAAGGTTGCATGAAGAAGAAGAAGCCGAAAGATATTATTAGAAAAAAATGGCACGGGAAAGCACTCGGTGAAATTTATAAAACTCTTCTCACAAATTCTAGACATCAGTGCAATATCACAGAATAAAATTCAAAATCGAAATTATGTGTTTTTATACAATATAAGGAAAGTTCATCCCCGTACTGATAATCGCATTTATCTAAATTGCTTCTAGAATTTTCGAGAAGCGTTTTAAAAATTTAACCGTTTGCTTTCCCGTGCATTCCATTCAAATATCATCTTTTAGCTGAAAAATATATTAAGCTCTTTTAGTGGAATGTATTAAACCGTCTAAGACGAATTAAGTACTGTCCATTTAATTCCACTAGTTAATTTTCGTTATCTTTGCAGATACGTATTTCGACCACAACTGTGTGGTCGTCTTCAGTGTCTTGTACTCGACTCGACTTGAAGAAAACAATCGCAACTTACACTATTTATACTACGCTAGGTACCTAATCTAATCTTATTTGCCTACTTTATTTACCTATACTGTAAATTACTTTATTGTTTAGGTAGAAACTTGAAGAGCCAAGAGCTGCCATTTCCCTGATCCTTATTCAACAGCGCTGTTTGTACCTGTCGGTGGATTTCCAAACTCTCAGCTACTCTTTTAGCTTCTTATTCTTCTTATTAATCTTTTTGCCTTTCTCGTATACAAAGTATACGTAAAGGCTATATGTTCGCTCCAAAAACGAACTTTTTATAGGAGTCCCGGAGACCCATAGTGTTATATACCGATCGACTCAGCTCGACGAATTGAAGTGATGTCTGTGTGTATGTGTGTGTGTATGTGTGTGTGTATGTGTGTGTATGTGTGTGTGTATGTGTGTGTATGTGTGTGTATGTGTGTGTGTGTGTGTATGTGTGTGTGTATGTGTGTGCGCAAAATAATCTCACTCATTTTTCAGGCACTTATCATTAACCGATTTGCTCGCAACAAGTTGCATTCGACGCGGAATCTTGTCCCATTGTTTCGTATTGAAAATTGGCCGAATCGGACTATGGGCTTCGGAGTTATGGCCAAAATATATTTTTTTACAACAAAAATTCTCACTCACTTTTTAGACACTTACTCTTAGCTGATTTACTCGCAACAAGTTTCATTCAACGCAGAATCATGTCCCATTGTTTCGTATTGAAAATTGGACAGATCGGACTATGGGTTTCGAAGTTATGGCCAAAATCCACTTTTTCACATGAGAAACACGTACAAAATTCTCACTCATTTTTAGGCACTTATGCTTAACCGATTTGCTCGCAACAAGTTGCATTCGACGCGGAATCTTGTCCCATTGTTTCGTATTGAAAATTGGCCCAATCGGACTATGGGATTTGGAATTATGGCCAAAATATATTTTGTTATAAGAAAAATGCTCACTCACTTTTTAGGCACTTACTCCTAGCTGATTTACTCGCAACAAGTTTCATTCGACGTAGAATCTTGCCTAATTGTTTCATATTGAAAATTGGCCCAATCGGACTATGGGTTTCGAAGTTATGGCCAAAATTATTTTTTTTACATGAGAAACGCGTACAAAATTCTCACTCATTTTTCAGGCACTTATCCTTAACCGATTTGCTCGCAACAAGTTGCATTTGACGCGGAATCTTGTACCATTGTTTCGTATTGAAACGGTCTATGGGCTTCCAAATTATGGCCAAAATACATTTTTTACAAGAAAAGTTCTCACTCACTTTTACACAGATAACAGACATTCAGGCTAGAACAAATTTTACTCAAAAAGCTGTGTAAATCAAAGTACATTAGAATACTGACTGTGGCAATACGTCGTTTGGTGGCGCTAGGTGTCATTCATGGCGTCATGCGTACTAGCTGTCATATTTCATCAAACAAACATTGCGCGCCAAAATGATACCAAACATGCCTCTTCCAGCACGTGATAACTGTTGATGTTTATTTTTCATGCACTATGGAACCAACTGGGTGAAAAGACAAACTCTGCAAAACGCATTTTCGTACCTTCAAACAACCTTATTCAATTGCCAAGTAAAGTTTCTGCTACTAATGCCACTTCTCATATTGTTTAATAAATAAATGCTTATAATAGTATTTTCAGATTGCGATTGGTTAAAATTGTTAACTACTGTCAAAGAGAGATAGTGTTCCAAATAATTGTTTACTGCCGGAAATGCTAATTATATTCTTACTTATACACAACCTGAATTGAATAACTAAACGGGACATGAAAAATTGAAGAATCATGAATATACTTGAGCACAAAGTATGGCCTTTTCATCCTTTTAGTGCTTCGCAGCTGGCTGTTACGATGACTGTGGCCTAATGGAAAGGATGGTAAAGATTCAGAAGAAGTAACAATAATGAAAATACAAACAAAGGCGGTAGCTGCTGTTCACAAACCAAGACAAAATTTTCAAAACGACTTATCTGCTTTTGTAAACAAAGATTCAAATGACGATTTGACGAATCTGATAGCTCTCCCACGCAAACCAACACCATCAATAGGTAGGTGAAGGTTTCCGCTACCTGTTGATGGTGAAACAACGAAACATCTCAGGAAACATCTATAAATTTCATAACGCTTAGAGCACCTCCACGGGAGGCCTCATCGCTATTCTTATAATAGCGCTCCTTCCCGAGTGCTATTTTAGGATAGCGCCCCACTTTCCCACCGGTGGTTTCTGTTTTAGGTATAGCGACTTCGTTAGCAAATCAAGTTCGCACCGGGCGTTGCTAAAAGTATAGTCATCATCTTCTTCAATGGCTCTATATTCCAACTGGAACTTGGCTAGCTGCTCAACTTATTAGCATTTCCTCAGTTATTAATTGAAAGTTTTCCTGTGTCCGCCATTGCTTGAGTATGTATTTTGAGTAACAACTATGCCCAAGGAGCCCACTCGAAAACATCCTTGGCCAAATCGAGAATAGAGCTCGCCATCTCCAGATGGCAATTCTACGCTTTTGTTCGCAAGGCCAACTGGAGACCCGTCATCGTAAATTTTTTCATTATTATTCCTTCTGGATTTCCTTAATCGTGAAAAATTCCTTCGGGAATTTATACTTCCAGTCGAAGAAAGTCCTTTTGAAATTTCCACCAGTTTTCCTACAGGACTCTCTTGACAAAATCCTGCAGGAATTCATCCAGAGTTTTTGAAGGAAAACATTTGTAACAGCATCCGGAAGAATCCGGAGATTTTTCTTTAAAAAAAAACTATGTTTTCAAACGAACCACAAAAAAAATATAGGGCAATTCCAATACCAAAAAAAACCCGACAGAATCTGGAAGAAAGCCTAAAACTATTCTGGGAGAAATGCTAAAGATTCTTGAAAGAACACAAAGATTGCTGGGGAACTCCTGGAAAAATCTTTCAGGGATCCTAGATGAATTTCCAATACAATAATTTTTAAACGAACCACAGCAAAAAAAAACTTTCTGGAGATTTCTGGAGGAGCTACTTAAGAATTCTACTTGAAGGACATACAGAACAATTACTAAAGGAATTTTCTGATGGAATCCTGGAAGACCTCCTCGAATTAACTTGCAAAATTCATTTTCATTCACGAAAAATCTATGAATATTTCCCTTGCTATTTACGTCGAAATTGTTCTGAAAAAGAAAAACAAATTTTCTGCAATTTTTTATCAATACCAAAGTGACGTTTCACAAAATAGCAACCCTGTATGGAAATTTAGCAACCCAGTATGGGGCGCTAAATTTGGAAACTCACGGCTAATTTTGAGTTGCGTTCTTATTTTACATTCCCGTTTAGATACCTCCGGTGTACAAGTGAGTCCCTATAAAGGGCCCGGAAATAGCGATAGGGACCCAGATGGGGACTCCCGTGGAGGTGCTCTTAGAGATTTGGCCTGAAGTGTGAAAATTTATACAAAATTCTAGATACCTAATTCATATACAAAGTGTAACATAGGAGAGAGGAGGTGTCATACATGATCGTTTTGGCGTTACGTAATTAATGGACCTTCCCTCATCACAAAACGAACTATGCGCTCCATGATGGCAGAGAAATCGCTTGCGTAGTGTGAGAAAGAAACATCACATATGGTACAGTGACTATAATAACAGTGTCGTCAAGTGTCAGAATTGGAACAGAATCGTCTGTCAGTTCCATACAAATGCGCGTTCCAAACGAGCAGGAGACCTGTCAAACGTGGCACATGACGTTACTCTTCTTATAGGACTCTAACATATGGTATTGAAAACAGAGTGAGGAGGAGGATCTGTTGTTTATGTCTATGGTCTATTTTGACAGCTTCTTGATGAGAGAAACTATGCGATGTCAGCGCCTCCACGTGATTGCCACTTGTGTTACGTTTCAAAATGTCCGTTAAATTCCTTACACACGATTGAGAACGGACTTGTATGTCTGTTCTCTGTGCTTTTTAGGCTCTTACTCTTAGCCGAAACACATACAAAATTCTCACTCATTTTTCAAGCACTTCTCTTTAACGGATTTACTCGTAGCAAGTTGCATTCATTCGGAATCTTGTTCCATTGTTTCGAATTGAAAATTTACGGAATCGGACTATGGGATTTGGAATTATGTCCAAATTACATTTTTTTTACAAAAAAAAAATCTCACTCATTTTTAGGAACTAACCTTTAGCCGATTCACTCGCAACAAGCTGCATTCGACGCAGATTTCGGTCCCATTCGGACTATGGGCTCAGAAGTTATGGCCAAAATACTTCATGCCAAAAGTGCTTAGAAATTACTCACTTGAAAAAAACGAGAAAGGCACCATCACCGCTAGGTGGATTAATCTGGGTTTTTATTCAATCTTTACTCGCCAATTTAGCATGGAGCGCCAAACTTTATTAAAACCTCGTCCTTTCTAACTGAGACGTTGGTTAACTAATTTTCAAAAGGGAAGTAGTTTTGTGTTCCAAAAAATTTCAGCGAGCTTCATAGAAAACGAAATCGTTTCCAAGAATATTGCACTAAGTGGCACAACTTTGTGCTGGCCCAGCTCTCACCGAAATGATTCCCTCACTCTTCGTCTTCGTCCTCACTCTCCGTGTTGGCTTTGTTACACGATGAGTATCAGCGTCACTCTCTGTGGTGTGTATTAAAATGCCCTCATTGTGCACAGTGTGTGGGGAAATGCCAGCTCTGCAAACGCTACCGCGGCGATGAATTTACTGCAACAGTCACCGCCGACAGTCATCACTGATGCTGCCATAATTGTCATCAAATTCATCATTTCTTTTTTTCTATTTATTTATAAGAGTGATTCTTAAGTTTATAACAAAGCTCATCACTTGTTAATCATTTCTGTTTCTGCAAAGAATATTCGTCACACAACCATTGTCTTCCATTTCAAATCTTGATTCTGAAAAGGATTGGTTTACGCATCCGCTGACGATTTTTGTGGTAGGCCCCTCAATGATTCACCACGATTTACAGAAAATTTCATTTGATTACTGTTGATGAATGCCACGCGACGATGATTCTGCAGCAACACGTGAACGAGCACCATCAAGACTGATGCTGGGACCGCAATCCGCTGGACCTAACAGACTCCTACGAGTGCCACTGATGCCGAGCAGGGACCGCTCTCCGTGGAATCTCGAACAAAATGCGCGCGGGAAAGCTGCTTTCTTGTATTCAATATTGTGAGCCCATGAGTTTGCCCCTTTGTTAATCGTCATTAGACCAAATTTTATGTGCACTCATTACGCATAACGAAGGGGCGGAACTAATGAGCTTACTCCATTAGATGCGAAAAAGCAGCTTTCCCGCGCGCGCGAGTGATTTTGTTCAAGATTACGCTGAGAGGAGTCCAACGCGGCCCCAGCATCGCAACAAGCCTGCAAGCAGGTTAGTTCGAGATTCTTCAGAGAGCGGACCCAGCATCGACATGTGGTGTTTTCTCACGTAATTGGCGGATTGCTGTAAATAATCATGCGGCCGTTATCAGCAACATCATCATGATTTCGAAATTCATCCAGCAATGACGGCCTTCCGTGGTGGTTCCTGCAAGAATATCGTCTTTGTCGGTTTTGCATCCTAATAGTGAGGCACACTTAATCCTCCATTTCATGAAGAAGACGGTTTTGTTTGCCGTATTGAAAACTGTCGCACGACAGAAATTTTCTCGCAAAATTCTTACTTTCGTTTTGCTGCTATTAATGACTGGAAAGGGATATTGCGAAGAATTTTTGCCAGTGGCGGCCGTCGACGGGTAGTTGCTGCAGAAATTATTTTCAAAGATGGCCTCTGTTGCAAATAAGCGGTAGATCATTGAGTGGCTTCGTCGGTGACAGCAGAATTGTGCACGTGCAATTTTCTCTCTCATTTTCAATCGCTGTCAAGAAATCTGGGGCCTCATTACGAATCTCCTTTCGACAGCTCTTTCGTATGACAGTTTGCATTGAAGTATTGTATGGAACCTAGTTTAAGCATTTTTTACCTAAGATCACATGAAGAGTAAAAATTATAGCTTTTGTTAAGCTCGTATAATGGGTGGGCATTGAATTCAGCCAAATCCCTCGATTGAGCGATCCTCCACTGCATGCTTATTTCATACTTCCTAACGTACGTTATGCCCAATACCTGTTCCTCGAAAATAATTACTTTCGTTCCGGTTACGTATTGCTCAAAATTTAGAGGAATCTTGCAGAGGACATATTTCAAAATCAACGAGGGCGCAAGAAAGTTCGATTAATACGTTCTGAGGGCGGAAATCCGAAGCGCACCATTTTATAATGTACAGAGCGCAATTAGACGAACACGTATAGGGGGGATATCTTGCAGAGAAATTTCTAAATCTACGGGGGGCGGAAAAGTTCAGATAATACGTTCTAGGGGGCGGAAATCCGAAGCGGACAATTGTTTTTTCATCTACAGGGGCGCATAAAGTTAGAGGAATACGTGTGAGGAAGGCGGAGATCCTACAGAGGACATATTTCAAAATCTACAGGGGCACAAAATAGAGGAATTCGTATAGGAGGGCGGAGGTCCTGCAGAGGACATATTTCTAATCCACGGGTGCAAAAAGTCCGAATAATACGTTCTTGGGGCGGGAATCCCGAAGCGGACATTTTTTAAATCTACAGGAGCGCAAACAAATTAGAGAAATACGTGTAGGAGGGCGGCGATCCTGCAGAGGACATATTTCCCTACGGTGGCGCAAAATAGAGGAATTCGTAGCAGGGGCGAGATCCTACAGAGGACATATTTCTAAATTCACGGGGCGCAAAAAGTTCAAATAATACGTTCTGGAGGGCGGAAATACCGAAGCGGATAGAAAATAGAGAAATACGTATAGGATGGCGGAGATCCTGCAGAGGACATAATTCAAAATCTACAGGGGCGCAAAATAGAGAATTCGTATAGGTGGAGATCCTGCAGAGGACATGTTTCAAAATCAACGGGCGCAAAAAGTTGGAAGAATTCATTTCAGGGGCGGAAGTCCAGAAGCGATAATTTTCTTAAAATCTACAGGGCGCGAAAAAGCGGAGATCCAGCAGAGGACATATTTTCAAATCGCGAAGCGCAAAATGTTCGAATAATACGTTCTAGGAAAGCCAAGCGGACAATTTTTAAATCTAGGGGCGCAAAAAGTTAAAGAAATACGTATAGGAGGGCGGAGATCCTGCAGACGACATATTTCTAAATCCACGAGGGCGCAAAAAATCCGAATAATACGTTCTATGGGGCGAAATCCGAAGCGGACAATTTTTTAAATCTACAGGGCGCAAAAAGTTAGAGAAAAACGTATGGGAGGGCGGAGATCCTGCAGAGGACATATTTCTAAATCACAGGGGCGCAAAAAGTTCATATACGTTCTAGGGGCGAAAATCCGAAAACGGAATTTTTTTTTAATCTGGAGAAATAGAGGCGGAGGAGGGCGGATATCCTACAGAGGACATGTTTCTAACTCCACGGCAAAAATGTTCGAATAATACGTTCAAGGGCGAAAATCCTGAAGCGGATATTTTTAAATCTACAGGGCGCAAAAAGTTAGAAATAATATGGGAGGGCGGAAATCCTACAGAAAACATGTTTCTATATCCACGGGGCGCAAAAAGTTTGAATAATACGTTCTAGGGGAGCGGAAATCCCGTAGAGGGCATATTTTGAAATCTAAGGGGCGCAAAAAAGCTGAGGAATACTAGGAGTGCAGAGATCCTGCAGAGGACATTTTCTAAATCAACGGGGCGCAAAAAGTCCGAATAATACGTTCTGAGGGGCGAAAATCCTGGAGCAGGTTTTTTTAAATCTACAGGGGCGCAAAAAGTTAGAGAAATACGTATGGGAGGCGAAAATCCTGCGAGACATATTTCAAAATCTACGGTGGCGCCAAAAAAGAAATTCGTATAGGAGGGATATCTACAGAGGACATGTTAAAAATCCACGGGGGCGCAAAAAGTTTGAATAATACGTTCTAGGCGGCGGAAATCCGAAGCGGATTTTTTAAATCTACAGGGGCGCAAAAAGTTAGAGAAATACGTACAGGAGGAGATCCTGCAGAGGACATTCAAATCCACGAGGCGCAAAAATTCCGAATAATACGTTCTAGGGGCGGAAATCGAAGTGGACAATTTTTTAAATCTACAGGCAAAAGTTAGAGAAATACGTATAGGAGTGCGGAGATCCTGCAGAGGACATATTTCTAAATCAATTTTTTAAATCTACAAGGGCGCAAAAAAGTTAGAAATACGTATAGGAGGAAATCGCAGAGGACATATTTCTAAATCAACGACAAAAAATCCGAATAATACGTTCTAGGGGCGGAAATCCGGTAGCGGACATTTTTAAAAATCTACAGGAGAAATAGAAATTCGTTTAGGAGGGCGGATATCCTATAGAAGACATGTTTCTAAATCACGGGGCGCAAAAATGTTCGAATAACGTTCTAGGGGCGAAAATACTGAAGCGGACATTTTTTAAATCTACAGGGCGCAAAAAGTTAGAGAATACATATAGGAGGGCGGAGATCCTGCAGAGGACATATTTCTAAATCAACGGGGGCACAAAAGTTCGAATAATACGTTCTGGGGGCGAAAATCCGAAAGCGGACAATTTTTTTAAATCTACAGGAGAAATAGAAATTCGTGTAGGAGGGCGGATATCCTCCAGAGGACATGTTTCTAAATCACAGGGCGCAAAAATGTTCGAATAATACGTTCAAGGGGCGAAAATCCTGAAGCGGACATTTTGTTTAAATCTACAGGGGCAAAAAAGTTAGAGAATACATATGGGAGGCGGAAATCCTACAGAAAACATGTTTCTATATCCACGGGGCGCAAAAAGTTTGAATAATACGTTCTGGGGGAAATCCCGTAGAGGGCATATTTTGAAATCTAAGGGGGCAAGCAGAGAATACGTATAGGAGTGCAGAGATCCTGCAGAGGACATTTTCTAAATCAACGAGGGGCGCAAAAAGTCCGAATAATACGTTCTGGGGCGAAAATCCTGAAGGACATTTTTTCTCTACAGGGGCGCAAAAAGCTAGAGAAATACGTATAAGAGGCGGAAATCCTGCAGAGGACATATTTCAAAATCTACGGTGGCGCCAAAAAAGAAATTCGTATGGGAGGGGGATATCCTGAGGACATGTTAAAAATCCACGGGGCGCAAAAAGTTCGAATAATACGTTCTAGGCGGCGGAAATCCGAAGCGGATTTTTTAAATCTACAGGGGCGCAAAAAGTTAGAGAAATACGTATAGGAGGCGGAGATCCTGCAGAGGACATTTTCTAAATCAACCGGGGCGCAAAAAGTCCGAATACGTTCTAGGGGCGGAAATCCGGAAGCGGACAATTTTTTAAATCTACAGGAGAAATAGAGAAATTCGTATAGGAGGGCGGATATCCTATAGAAGACATGTTTCTAAATCCACGGGGCGCAAAAATGTTCGAATAATACGTTCTGAGGGCGAAAATTCTGAAGCGGACATTTTTTTTAATCTACAGGGCGCAAAAAGTTAGAATAATACGTATAGCAGGGCGTAGATCCTGCAGAGGCATTTCAAAATCTACGGTGGCGCAAAATAGAGCAAAGTTAGAGAAATACGTATAGGAGGGCAAATCCTGCAGAGGACATGTTTCTAAATCCAGGGGCGCAAAAAGTTTGAATAATATGTTCTAGGGCGAAATCCCGAAGCGGACATTTTTAAATCTACAGGAGCGCAAAAAGTTAGAGGAATACGTATAAGAGGGCGGAGATCCTGCAGAGGACATTTTATAAATCTTGGGGGCGCAAAAAGTTTGAATAATACGTTCTAGAGAGTGGAAATCCCGTAGAGGGCATATTTTGAAATCTAAGGAAGCGCAAAAGTTAGGGAATACCTATTGGAAGGCGTAGATCCTGCAGAGGGCATATTCCAAAATTCTTGGGGGGGCAGAAAGTTCTAATACGTTCTAGTGGGCGGAAATCCGAGGCGTACAATTGTTTTTTAATCTAGGGGCGCAAAAAGTTAGAGGAATACATATAGGAGCGGAGATCCTATAGAGGACATATTTCTAAATCCACGGAGACGCAAAAAGTTCGAATAATCGTTCTAGAAGAGGCAAATCCCGTGGAGGACATGTTTTGAAATCTGCAGAGGCGCAAAAAAGTTAGAGGATCAGTATAGGTGGGCGGAAATCCTGCCGAGGAACTATTTCTAAATCTACAGAGGCGCAAACAGTTCGAATAATACGTTTTGGGAGTGAAAATCCTGTAGAGGACATATTTTGAAATGGGGGCGCAAAAAGTTAGAGATACTTATAGGAGGGCAGAGATAAATACATAAAAATTCTACGGGGGCAAAAAAGTTCAAATAATAGGTTCTAGGGGCGGGAATCCCTAGATTCCTTTTTTAATCTAAGGAGGCGCAGATCAGTTAGAGAGTTCGTATAGGAGGCGGAGATCCTGCAGAGGACATATTTCTGAATCAACAGGGTGCCAAATGTTCGAATAATACGTTCTAGGGGAGCGAAATCCCGTATAGGATCAATGGAGAATATAAGGGCGAACGATTTCAGAATGGTAGGAACGTAAAAGCAATCTTAGAGAGGCGGACAATTTTCCAGAAGAAATTATTTTTCGTTTCGGTGAAAAGTAAGCCAAAAAAATTTTTTTTGGTCGCGACTGTTACTCAGTGAGTAACGATGCTCACCATGACAGCACTGCTACAAACGTTTCTCACAGTGCTCCTCGGAACAGGATTGTTTGATTGACCTCGTTCCCTGTGCGGACCGAAGTATTAATATCCATCACGGAAAGCAGTGCAGGGCTTAAAACGTGTGCTCCGCTGGTCCGCTTGTCGGGATCACGACTTTGGAGTTACTTGCTTCCTTTTCGGACTTTTCGGAGACCATGCGAGCAGACGTTCAGGCAGGAACAAAGCCGAGCCGTGCCACATGCGACCGAAGCCGGTACCACGCGATTGAGTATTCTTCGCGCAACCTTGCGTATTCAGGCGTGACAGATTATACCAAACCTTTTCGTGCATTTTATGGAATTAATGTTGATATTTATTTCATCGCGCGCTTGTGACTGAGAACTAACTTTCTGGTCTGTCAGTGTTGTAACCTGACGATTTTGAGCGGCTGTCACACTACCTTGAAATGTGTCGAAACAGATGCACACAGATGGAAATTTGTGAAACAGATACTCACAAATTCACTTTCCCGAATTCAACTTACTACAAAAAAGCAGATCATATAGCAAGTTGATTATTCATACATCCCATCTTTTAAACTTTGATTGAATGTAGGATCCTTGAGTAGCTCAAAGATAAGGCATATATCACAGTTACATTATATATTCATCTAATCATGATTAT